>NC_092238.1:38648149-38795649 GCF_036320965.1 Panulirus ornatus | reverse complement strand
AGTTGTTTTCTATTATACAGTCCCATAGCCTAGCGGTTAGCATCCCTGCCTCTTGCACAGGGGTCCCAGGTTCGATCCTGGCTGTTGGAGGTTTGTATGTTCTATGAAGGTGCGCGTTCATATGCACTTTATTCGTATATATATATATATATATATATATATATATATATATATATATATATATATATATATATATATATTAAAATGGGAAACAGAAGAAGGAGTCACGCGGGGAGTGATCATCCTCCTCGAAGGCTCAGAGTGGGGTGCCTAAATGTGTGTGGATGTAACCAAGATGTGAAAAAAGGAGAGATAGGTAGTATGTTTGAGGAAAGGAACCTGGATGTTTTGGCTCTGAGTGAAACGAAGCTCAAGGGTAAAGGGGAAGAGTGGTTTGGAAATGTCTGGGGAGTGAAGTCAGGGGTTAGTGAGAGGACAAGAGCAAGGGAAGGAGTAGCAATACTCCTGAAACAGGAGTTGTGGGAGTATGTGATAGAATGTAAGAAAGTAAATTCTCGATTAATATGGGTAAAATTGAAAGTTGATGGAGAGAGGTGGGTGATTATTGGTGCATATGCACCTGGGCATGAGAAGAAAGATCATGAGAGGCAAGTGTTTTGGGAGCAGCTGAATGAGTGTGTTAGCGGTTTTGATGCACGAGACCGGGTTATAGTGATGGGTGATTTGAATGCAAAGGTGAGTAATGTGGCAGTTGAGGGAATAATTGGTATGCATGGGGTGTTCAGTGTTGTAAATGGAAATGGTGAAGAGCTTGTAGATTTATGTGCTGAAAAAGGACTGATGATTGGGAATACCTGGTTTAAAAAGCGAGATATACATAAGTATACTTATGTAAGTAGGAGAGATGGCCAGAGAGCGTTATTGGATTACGTGTTAATTGACAGGCGTGCGAAAGAGAGACTTTTGGATGTTAATGTGCTGAGAGGTGCAACTGGAGGGATGTCTGATCATTATCTTGTGGAGGCTAAGGTGAAGATTAGTATGGGTTTTCAGAAAAGAGGAGTGAATGTTGGGGTGAAGAAGGTGGTGAGAGTGAGTGAGCTTGGGAAGGAGACCTGTGTGGGGAAGTACCAGGAGAGACTGTGTACAGAATGGAAAAAGGTGAGAACAATGGAAGTAAGGGGAGTGGGGGAGGAATGGGATGTATTTAGGGAATCAGTGATGGATTGCGCAAAAGATACTTGTGGCATGAGAAGAGTGGGAGGTGGGCTGTTTAGAAAGGGTAGTGAGTGGTGGGATGAAGAAGTAAGAGTATTAGTGAAAGAGAAGAGAGAGGCATTTGGACGATTTTTGCAGGGAAAAAATGCAATTGAGTGGGAGAAGTATAAAAGAAAGAGACAGGAGGTCAAGAGAAAGGTGCAAGAGGTGAAAAAAAAGGGCAAATGAGAGTTGGGGTGAGAGACTATCAGTAAATTTTAGGGAGAATAAAAAGATGTTCTGGAAGGAGGTAAATAGGGTGCGTAAGACAAGGGAGCAAATGGGAACTTCAGTGAAGGGCGTAAATGGGGAGGTGATAACAAGTAGCGGTGATGTGAGAAGGAGATGGAATGAGTATTTTGAAGGTTTGTTGAATGTGTCTGATGACAGAGTGGCAGATATAGGGTGTTTTGGTCGAGGTGGTGCGCAAAGTGAGAGGGTTAGGGAAAATGATTTGGTAAACAGAGAAGAGGTAGTAAAAGCTTTGCGGAAGATGAAAGCCGGCAAGGCAGCAGGTTTGGATGGTATTGCAGTGGAATTTATTAAAAAAGGGGGTGACTGTATTGTTGACTGGTTGGTAAGGTTATTTAATGTATGTATGACTCATGGTGAGGTGCCTGAGGATTGGCGGAATGCGTGCATAGTGCCATTGTACAAAGGCAAAGGGGATAAGAGTGAGTGCTCAAATTACAGAGGTATAAGTTTGTTGAGTATTCCTGGTAAATTATATGGGAGGGTATTGATTGAGAGGGTGAAGGCATGTACAGAGCATCAGATTGGGGAAGAGCAGTGCGGTTTCAGAAGTGGTAGAGGATGTGTGGATCAGGTGTTTGCTTTGAAGAATGTATGTGAGAAATACTTAGAAAAGCAAATGGATTTGTATGTAGCATTTATGGATCTGGAGAAGGCATATGATAGAGTTGATAGAGATGCTCTGTGGAAGGTATTAAGAATATATGGTGTGGGAGGCAAGTTGTTAGAAGCAGTGAAAAGTTTTTATCGAGGATGTAAGGCATGTGTACGTGTAGGAAGAGAGGAAAGTGATTGGTTCTCAGTGAATGTAGGTTTGCGGCAGGGGTGTGTGATGTCTCCATGGTTGTTTAATTTGTTTATGGATGGGGTTGTTAGGGAGGTAAATGCAAGAGTCCTGGAAAGAGGGGCAAGTATGAAGTCTGCTGGGGATGAGAGAGCTTGGGAAGTGAGTCAGTTGTTGTTCGCTGATGATACAGCGCTGGTGGCTGATTCCTGTGAGAAACTGCAGAAGCTGGTGACTGAGTTTGGTAAAGTGTGTGGAAGAAGAAAGTTAAGAGTAAATGTGAATAAGAGCAAGGTTATTAGGTACAGTAGGGGTGAGGGTCAAGTCAATTGGGAGGTGAGTTTGAATGGAGAAAAACTGGAGGAAGTGAAGTGTTTTAGATATCTGGGAGTGGATCTGTCAGCGGATGGAACCATGGAAGCGGAAGTGGATCATAGGGTGGGGGAGGGGGCGAAAATTTTTGGGAGCCTTGAAAAATGTGTGGAAGTCGAGAACATTATCTCGGAAAGCAAAAATGGGTATGTTTGAAGGAATAGTGGTTCCAACAATGTTGTATGGTTGCGAGGCGTGGGCTATGGATAGAGATGTGCGCAGGAGGATGGATGTGCTGGAAATGAGATGTTTGAGGACAATGTGTGGTGTGAGGTGGTTTGATCGAGTAAGTAACGTAAGGGTAAGAGAGATGTGTGGAAATAAAAAGAGCGTGGTTGAGAGAGCAGAAGAGGGTGTTTTGAAATGGTTTGGGCACATGGAGAGAATGAGTGAGGAAAGATTGACCAAGAGGATATATGTGTCGGAGGTGGAGGGAACGAGGAGAAGAGGGAGACCAAATTGGAGGTGGAAAGATGGAGTGAAAAAGATTTTGTGTGATCGGGGCCTGAACATGCAGGAGGGTGAGAGGAGGGCAAGGAATAGGGTGAATTGGAGCGATGTGGTATGCAGGGGTTGACGTGCTGTCAGTGGATTGAATCAAGGCATGTGAAGCGTCTGGGGTAAACCATGGAAAGCTGTGTAGGTATGTATATTTGCGTGTGTGGACGTATGTACATGTGTATGGGGGGGGGGGGGGCATTTCTTTCGTCTGTTTCCTTGCGCTACCTCGCAAACGCGGGAGACAGCGACAAAGTATAAAAAAAAAAAAAAAAAAAAAAAAAATATATATATATATATATATATATATATATATATATGTGTATCGTTATACTATAAAATGGTTCACTATATATCTTGGATCTGGCTTTTATCATTCTGGCAAAGTTGTTCATGAAAGAATTCAGTGTCTTCCTGGCAGGCATGTTCATCTAAATTCAATGCAGCTTCCACACGCTGACAGCCCGGCAACTTTAAAATGATCCTCTCTCACGAAAAGTACTTTTGACCCCGTCATAGTTTGGCCCCGTCATAGTTTGGTCCCGTTATAGTTTGGCCCCGTCGTAGCAAGATGTATTAGCCGAAGTACAAAAGTGTTGCTATTTTCATCTATATCCTAAAAACTGCTTTGTAAATCCTCTTCCAAGTTATGATTATTGTTAATCTTCGACTGTGTCTACAAATTTTCTTTTCTTTAAATTTCTAGCTGTAGCTAATTTGTTTTTACGGTCACAAAAAAAAATATGGTATACTATACAACACATATAAAGAAGTTTCCAGTATCCTTTTTCTGCACGTTATTGAAATGAAATCCTGGAAAAGGCCACAAGTAACACACATTACTGCTTCAGATACAGGATGATTCACGTGCTTTAATATAGACCCATGAAATTTCATCAAAACTAACAATTGTTAAATATAATTCTAAAGGTTAATTTGTTGTCCGGTGGATGACATGGAATCACAGATCACATGTCAAAAGTGGAGGAAACAAGGCGCGAAAGACCGAGAAAGAGATGGTTGGAGTGGAAGAGGTGGTGAGTGACTGGGGTCTGAACATGTAAGAGGGTGAGAGGCGTGCATGGAAAAGAGCAAATTGGAGGGTAGTGGAATACAGGGGGCGACGTGCTGCTAATGGGCTGAACCAAGGCTTATGAAGTGGTCGGGGGAAAACACGGAAAGGTCTGTGGGGCTTGGCTGTGAATAGGAAAGCGCCTCTGGTTCTGGTGCATAATACATGACAGCTAGACAATGAATGTGAACGAATGAGGCCATATTTCTATTCCTATTGCTCCCTCGCTAACGACGGAAACGAAAAACAAACAAAGCAAACAATAAACATTCTTTTATAAGTTACTGTCTCAAGAAGGCAACTTCCGTGAATATCGCTATGTTATGAACTGTTTTAAGTGATCTAAATCAAAATGGAGATAATTAAATCTTATTCATTCTTTATTTTTACAGTGTAAAGGCTTAGAATTTACGGTATCTATATATCAGAATATATCACTTAACACGGAAGACGAGATTTGGAAATCATTCGAAATGCCATCGCTTTACGTTTATGTTGATCCTGTTAACGCAATGATAGTAAATATGCTGATTATACAACGGAATATAGAGCATCGCCATATTCTGTTATAAAATTTGCATATGGAGAGAGAACAGCCTGTCCATTTCCTCAGGAATACTAGAGATCACGTAACATGACCATCAGACACGGGATGTTAATACCTCTCTTCCTGTGACCAAGTATACGACGAAGTTATGGCAGTAGGTTGCATTAGGTACCTTGTGACTCTCCTCTCTCTCGGTGCTGCCTCCAGGCGGGTTCCTCCTCTGTAGACGGCCTCCCCATCTTGAGCACTAGGCCCGGCTAATGGAACTACAGATGCTGAGGACAATATGCTGTGTGCTCACCTGTGACCTTTCTCATTGATCTCACTCACTCCCTGGCTCGCTATATCTCGATGTAGTTTTTCTCTGCCAGCCACCCCGAGCCCTGGCCACCCAGTACTGCCACTGCTATAAGCCTCCCAGAACCCCCACCGGTACTCCCTCATATATATAAATATATATATATATATATATATATATATATATATATATATATATATATATATATATATATATATATATATATATTACACTAAGACTAATTTCATGAGAGAGTCTTGGTGTTACCTAAAGGTTCCTGCAGCCTAAAGCTGCGCTACTTAAGTAGCAGGTAAATTTAAACTCCATTGGAGTGAGAAGTTCTTTGACGTACCTTCGTTGTTACAGCCTCGCCAACCTCAGGCAGGAGGAGTTCAGTAACACACACACACACACACACACACACACATATATATATATATATATACATATATATATATATATATATATATATATATATATATATATATATATATATATATATATATATATATATGTAAAGCGTGTGTACGTGTAGGAAGAGAGGAGAGTGATTGGTTCTCAGTGAATGTAGGTTTGCGGCAGGGGTGTGTGATGTCTCCATGGTTGTTTAATTTGTTTATGGATGGGGTTGTTAGGGAGGTAAATGCAAGAGTTTTGGAAAGAGGGGCAAGTATGAAGTCTGTTGATGATGAGAGAGCTTGGGAAGTGAGTCAGTTGTTGTTCGCTGATGATACAGCGCTGGTGGCTGATTCATGTGAGAAACTGCAGAAGCTGGTGACTGAGTTTGGTAAAGTGTGTGAAAGAAGAAAGTTAAGAGTAAATGTGAATAAGAGCAAGGTTATTAGGTACAGTAGGGTTGAGGGTCAAGTCAATTGGGAGGTAAGTTTGAAAGGAGAAAAACTGGAGGAAGTAAAGTGTTTTAGATATCTGGGAGTGGATCTGGCAGCGGATGGAACCATGGAAGCGGAAGTGGATCATAGGGTGGGGGAGGGGGCGAAAATCCTGGGAGCCTTGAAGAATGTGTGGAAGTCGAGAACATTATCTCGGAAAGCAAAAATGGGTATGTTTGAAGGAATAGTGGTTCCAACAATGTTGTATGGTTGCGAGGCGTGGGCTATGGATAGAGTTGTGCGCAGGAGGATGGATGTGCTGGAAATGAGATGTTTGAGGACAATGTGTGGTGTGAGGTGGTTTGATCGAGTAAGTAACGTAAGGGTAAGAGAGATGTGTGGAAATAAAAAGAGCGTGGTTGAGAGAGCAGAAGAGGGTGTTTTGAAATGGTTTGGGCACATGGACAGAATGAGTGAGGAAAGATTGACCAAGAGGATATATGTGTCGGAGATGGAGGGAACGAGGAGAAGTGGGAGACCAAATTGGAGGTGGAAAGATGGAGTGAAAAAGATTTTGTGTGATCGGGGCCTGAACATGCAGGAGGGTGAAAGGAGGGCAAGGAATAGAGTGAATTGGATCGATGTGGTATACCGGGGTTGACGTGCTGTCAGTGGATGGAATCAGGGCATGTGAAGCGTCTGGGGTAAACCATGGAAAGTTGTGTAGGTATGTATATTTGCGTGTGTGGACGTATGTATATACATGTGTATGGGGGTGGGTTGGGCCATTTCTTTCGTCTGTTTCCTTGCGCTACCTCGCAAACGCGGGAGACAGCGACAAAGCAAAAAAAAAAAGTATATATGTATATGTAGGTATGTATACATAGAAATGTATAGGTATGTGTATGTGCATGCGTTGGCATGTATGTATACACATGTGTATGTGGGTGGGTTGGGCCATTCTTTCATCTGTTTCCTTATGCTACCTCGCTAACGCGGGAGACAGCAACAAAGTATAATGATGAATGATATATATATATATATATATATATATATATATATATATATATATATATATATATATATATATATATATAGATGGATAGATATAATGATAGATTGATAGACAGATATCACTGTCAAAGATGGAGTTTCTAAACTTAAGTAACACTAACAACGTACAACAACAACAACAACAACAACAACAACAACAACAACAAGAAAAGCGTAAAACAACACCCGTCATCTTCCTCCTCCTTCGCTGATCATGTCTATGTTCCGCCCTCCGTCCGGTATTCGGTTTGTCTACATGGTACGACCGGAGGATATTCAAGTGCCAAGCTTTGTGGCTGAATTAGTGACGCTGGAGGCACATCCAGCGAAGGGTGACGGCTGGAACTACCAACCCCAGCCGATAAATCCCACACCGAGATGCGCTCCGAAGCTGCACGGACACAGTTATGTAACACCTGCTGCTTCGCGAAGGAAACCATCCTCTCCTCTCCCGTTTTCTAAGACCTCCAGCTACAGAAACCCCTGACACCTGGTTCTCTCCATGATGTACGATGGTGATCACCAAATATCATCTTCTCCCGTTGTGAATATTGGTACCTGTTAGGAACAGCTTTCCATAGCCCATTCCCCGGCTGGTATGGAACCATCAGCACCTCCTCAGGTACACAGGACCATTACGAACCACTGGGCGCTCCCAGACCACCACACCACACCGCAGGCAGGCAGGCAGGCTGCTGCAACCACTACTCCAGATGCAGAAAAAGTCACACAGTAAACATCTGCCCCCCTGGCATTCAGAGCCCCGAAGCAGGACATCCGGGTAAAAATAATATATAATAAAGGCTGAGAAATGTTACCCCGGCGATAAAATCGGAGCATTAGCGGCGAGGATACGGAGCCTGGCTGGTCCTCAGCGGCGCGTTATAGCGGCCAGGGAGCCCCCCGGGTTGAGACATGGCCTGGGGTAGGCGACGACGCTGGTGAATGTGCCTGAGATGTAGGCGTCCAGAGGGTTGGCTTGCTCTCCCCAGGGTTCTGATGGAAGGTTCCCAGCTGCTTTATTTTGTTACGTTTTTGGGGAAACCTCTTGTTGAGTGTTGATATGTATATATATATATATATATATATATATATATATATATATATATATATATATATATATACATATATATATATCATTTGTTTATTCTATTCATTATACTTTGTCGCTGTCTCTCGCGTTAGCGAGGTAGCGCAAGGAAACAGACGAAAAAATGGCCCAACCCACCCACATACACCTGCATATTCATAAGCGCCCACACACGCACATATACACACCTATACATTTTAACGTATGCATACATATACATGCACAGACATACATATATACACATGTACATTTTCATACATGCTGCCTTCATCCATTCTCGCCTCCCCCCGCGTGCGTGCGAGGTAGCGCTAGGAAAAGACAACAAAGGCCACATTCGTTCACACTCTGTCTCTAGCCGTCACGTGTAATGCCCCGGGACCACAGCTCCCTCTCCACATCCAGGCCTTACAAAACTTTCCATGGTTTACCCCAGACGCTTTACATGCCCTGGTTCAATACAATGACAGCACGTCGACCCCGGTATACCACATCGTTCCAATTCATTCTATTCCTTGCACGCCTTTCACCCTCCTTATGTTCAAGCCCCGATCGCTCAAAATCTTCTTTCCTCCATCCTTCCACCTCCAATTTGGTCTCCCACTTCTCCTCGTTCCCTCCACCTCTGACAGATATATCTTCCTTGTCAATCTTTCCTCATTCATTCTCTCAATGTGGCCAAACCATTTCAATACATCCTCTTCTGCTCTCTCAACCACACCCTTTTTATTACTACACATCTCTCTCTTACCCTTTCATTTCTTACTCGATCAAACCCTATCTACAGCCCATGCCTCACAACCATATAACATTGTTGGAACCACTATTCCTTCAAACATACCCATTTTTCCTCTCCAAGATAACGTTCTCGCCTCTCACACATTCTTCAACGCTTCCAGAACCTTTGCCCCCTCCCCTACCCTGACTCATTTCCGCTTCCATCTACTGCCAAATCCACTCCAAGATATCTAAAATACTTCACTTCCTCGAGTTTTTCTCCATTCAAACTTACCTCCCAATTTACTTGTCCCTCAACCCTAATGAACCTAATGACCTTGCTCTTATTCACATTTACTCTCAGCTTTCCTTTTTTACACACTTTACCAAACTCAGTCAACAACCTCTGACGTTTCTCATCTGAATCAGACACCAGCGCTGTCTCATCAACGAACAACTGACTCACTTCCCAAGCCCTCTCATCCACAACAGACTGAATACATGCCCCTCTCTCCAAAACTCTTACATTCACCTCCCTAACAACTCCATCCATAAACAAATCAAACAACCATGGAGACATCTTTTCGTGTTTCATTTTCCCCGTGGACTCATAGGAATATCTTGATCACGCGCAAAATTGTGATCCTTTCCAATATATATATATATATATATATATATATATATATATATATATATATATATATATATATATATATTTATATATATATATATATATATATATATATATATATATATATATATATATATATATATTTATATATATTATCCCTGGGGATAAGGGATTAAGAATACTTCCCATGTATTCCCTGCGTGTCGTGGAAGGCGACTAAAAGGGGAGGGAGCGGGGGCTGGAAGTCCTCCCCTCTCGTTTTTTTTTTAATTTTCCAAAAGAAGAAACAGAGGGGGCCAGGTGAGGATATTCCAAAAAAGGCCCAGTCCTCTGTTCTTAACGCTACCTCGCTAATGCGGGAAATGGCGAATAGTTTAAAAGAAAAAGAAAAGATTTATATATATATATATATATATATATATATATATATATATATATATATATATATATATATATATATCCATACTATTCGCCATTTCCCGCTTTAGCGAGGTAGCGTTAAGAACAGAGGACTGGGCCTTTGAGGGAATATCCTCACCTGGCCCCCTACTCTGTTCCTTCTTTTGGAAAATTAAAAAAAAATGAGAGGGGAGGATTTCCAGCCCCCCCGCTCCCTTCCCTTTTAGTCGCCTTGTACGACACGCAGGGAATAGGGAAGTATTCTTTCTCCACTATCCCCAGGGATAATATATATATATATATATATATATATATATATATATATATATATATATATATATATATATATACATATATATATATATATATATATATATATATATATATATATATATATATATATATATATATATATATATAAGGTTTAATTTCGTTGCATAATTCTAGTGATAGATTCATTTTTTCTGCAGAAGAGTTGTTGCAATAAACGAAAGTACAACTATCTTATCCTATAAACAATGAGAAGACTCAAAATTCGCTGGGAAATTTCAGGTTGTCCCGCGGGAGTCGTCTGTGGAGAGGTGCTCCTGACCTCGGCCATATTTACTTTCAATAATGTTTCGTGGGTACGATTCACCCCGTCCGAGTTTATTTCATTTTCTCTTTATTGTTTTGCTTAAGTTTCATTCTTACTGATGACATTTGAGGAATTTCATGGGATTTTCTGCATTGGTTTTTGACGAAATTAAATCGTATTAACTACTGTACGGATTAATACTGGGAAAACGTCTCGTACGCAGGTGCCGCCCCAAACGACGCCCGCGCTCTCCTACCAGTTTTCATCATCACTTGCGGCAAGACAAGGTCATCCAATGTCCAGCTAGGGTTCTCGCTTACTATTTTCCAGTTTTCGTCCATATCAGGGTACAAGGTGAGGTAGGTGGTGTGAGGCGGAGTAACCCCACTTCGGGGTTAGACGAGGTAGGTTGATTGGTCTGACCACGTAACCCATCACTTCCCCTACTGTTCAACACGGTGGCGTGGCCACCCGTAAGAGCTCTCCGACTATGAAGATGACGAGGAAAACTCTCGCTGGACTTGCTCAAAATTTCCGGTGAAATTCATTCTCTTTTAGCGCATGTTCGTGGGAGCAAATGGAGCGCTGGTAGAAAAGTTACCTCTGCTCTTTTTTTCTTTAGCTCGATGACAAGTCTACAACAACGAATTTTCTTGTAAACAATTATGCTTTAAAGATCCGTGTTCGTGAAGACCAGTGCCAAGAATCTGGAATATCTGCTTTAGGGAGAGTCATACCAAGTGCTGGTTGGGGTAAGTCATGGCCCAGTAACCAAGCCACACCACACCTTGCGCTGTAAAGTTATCGAGTAAAACATTAACACCCAACCTTATCAGCGGCGCTTGTGTGGCATCGCTGACTCTAATAAAAGTCTCCTCGCATACGAATATCTACAAAATATTTTCTACTCCTCGCCAGGAAGACTTCGTTACGTTACATCGATTCGATCTCGGTGTGTAAAGACACACTCATTGTCTTTAGCACATCAGAACTCTCACAGACTTGAAGACACAACATGCGAGATAAGGACAAGTTTCGATAAAGTCGTTATCTTCGTCGATATATCGACCATAGCCTCACCAAACATCAGGACAACAGGAAAGATTTTGTCAATAACGCCCTTCCCGCTGCATGTCAACATCTGCACTTGATAAATGGCAACGCTGGGGACAGCTGGGGAAAGATCGCTCTCCCTCAACAACAACAACAACAACAACGTACTGGCTGGCTGAACTTGCCGCAAACGTTGTTCCACTTTATAACATCTACATCAACTCTTCGGCGCCAGGATACGAAGGGCCCCTGAGGATGACAGTACGACCCTTGAACTTGACTGTGAATCTTATGTATGATGGGGGTGGCCTTTGAACCTGACCCATGAGAGCCAGGTTAAAGACCATACCATTATAAATCCAAGGGTACGTGCTATCGCGCTGAGGCGTTCTGCTTCTTGATCGAGAGGCTACTCAGCATTCTCCAATCTCTGGTGTTGTCAGTTCCCAGTACCTATGGTTTACCACGGATACATCTCCGGCAACTTGACCTCTTTGAATCTGAGGAATGTTGCATCTTTACCACATTCACAAAGGTAATGCATAGCGGGAGGCGGGAGGTGGAGAATATGACATTAACCGGTCCATATAGTTATGGGATAACGGAACATATTTACAGGTTAACTTTCAAGTATGAAGGCTCAAAGATCGAGGTGTAATATGAGATGAAAACCGTGAGAGTCAGTCCCTCTGAAGAGCTGACGTCAGTAGCTTACCGATGATTTGGAAAATGTTCAGAAATCACAGGACGCTTCTGGGGTCCTCCATTCGATGGTGGCAAGTGTAAAACTTCTTAAAAACCTCTAAAACTTTTACTGTGTGGATAGATCCATTAATGAATTGATTCTATATTTGTTCATAATCATGATGTGAATAGAACTGTCTTTATATGATGGCAGTAGAGCAGAAAGAAAGTCTATCTAAACGTCTGAATGATGGACGCAGCATATGGCTAATCTTTCGAACGAGTTGGGAGAAAAATACTTAACAGTGGCCCAATCTCCAGCTCGTCTCGCACAGTTCTAGTGATCAGCCAGTGTACAGGGAGAATGCAGAGGAAGAGAATGATGACGAAAGTGAGGAAAGGATATAATAACGGCCATACAGACAATCAAGTGTAAACAAATAAATATCGAGAAGAAACTGTAACGAGTGACAGGCAACAGGGATGTGTATATTCAGCTCTACTTAAACAACGACCACAAGAAGTAATCATTAAAATGAGTCAACGAAACTCAACAAAGTCCCCCTGATTAAAGAGACGCTACTGAGTGTTACAATCGTTATCGTAATCCTGAACATAATTTGGTAAAAGTCTTACCTAAAGGAAACTAGTGTAGACATAATCGTTCTCTAACACGGAGGTATTTTAATGGCCTATTAGAAATGATGTTCTTTTGTCACTAAATATTTCACTTGAAATGTCAAAAAACTCTTATTATGAGTTCGGATACAACTCCAGGGCGTTTTAGTTTCACACAAAACTTCAGTGGATGTTCAGTTCTCTTATATTCAGTCCATTCAGACTGGAGAACAAGCAAATCTCAAGGTCTTGGAGAGGATATTCAATCTATTCAGACGGGAGAAGAGGCATCTTTTTAAGGTGGGAGAAGCGGCAGATCTTAAGGAGGATACTCAGTCTTTTTAGACGTGAGAAGGGGCAAATCTTACGATCTAGCGAGGAGACTCAAACTATTTAACGAGAGAAAAGGCGAATCTTAAGGTCCAGTGAGGATATTCAATCTATTTAGATGGGAGAATAGGCAAACATTAAGGTCGAAAGCGGATATTCAGCCCACTAAGACGGGAGACGAGGGGAATCTCAGAGATTACTCAGTCTATTTAGATATGAGATGGGGGAAACCTTTAAGTCTAGAGAGGATGTGGCTGTTCCCTGCTGTGCCATCATGACCAGGAGTCCCAAGCGGAGGCAGCACCAGCCGGGGAGTGTGTACACGGGAGGGACGAGTTACCTGGCTGCATCAGGGAGCTGAGCTGCGGTATAGTGAATAACTGAACCAATCGTCTTGCTCTCAGCTTCATCTCATTATAAATACATTTAAAATGCATTAAGAAGTAATCCTCTGTACACCTATGTATTAAAAAAGCAGTGGTTGTGGAACAGTTTTAAGTACAGAGCTGTGGTCTACATTTTTGTCTGGTTAACACCGGAATTAATGATATATATATATATATATATATATATATATATATATATATATATATATATATATATATCTTATCCCTGGGGATAGTGGGGAAAGAATACTTCCCCCGTATTCCCTGCGTGTCGTAGAAGGCGACTAAAAGGGGAGGGAGCGGGGTACTGGAAATCTTCCCCTCGTATTTTTTTTTCAAATTTTTCAAAGAAGGAACAGAGAAGGGGGCCAGGTGAGGATATTCCCTCAAAGGCCAAGTCCTCTGATCTTAACGCTACCTCGCTAACGCGGGAAATGGCGAATGTTATGAAAAAAGAAAGGAAGTGTTTTAGATATCTGGGAGTGGATCTGGCAGCGGATGGAACCATGGAAGCGGAAGTGAATCATAGGGTGGGGGAGGGGGCGAAAATCCTGGGAGCCTTGAAGAATGTGTAGATGTCGAGAACATTATCTCCGTAAGCAAAAATGGCTACGTTTGAAGGAATAGTGGCTCCAACAATGTTGTATGGTTGCGAGGCGTGGGCTATGGATAGAGTAGTGCGCAGGAGGGTGGATGTGCTGGAAATGAGATGTTTGAGGACAACATGTGGTGTGAGGTGGTTTGATCGAGTAAGTAATGCAAGGGTAAGAGAGATGTGTGGAAATAAGAAGAGCGTGGTTGAGAGAGCAGAAGAGGGTGTTTTGAAATGGTTTAGGCACATGGAGAGAATGAGTGAGGAAAGATTGACCAAGAGGATATATGTGTCGCAGGTGGAGGGAACGAGGAGAAGTGGGAGACCAAACTGGAGGTGGAAAGATGGAGTGAAAAAATTTTGAGTGATCGGGGCCTGAACATGTAGAAGGGTGAAAGGCGGGCAACGAATAGAGTGAATTGGATCAAGGAATAGAGTGAATTGGATCAATGTGGTACACCGGGGTCGACGTGCTGTCAATGGATTGAATCAGGGCATGTGAAGCGTCTGGGGTAAACCATGGAAAGTTCTGTAGGGCCTGGATGTGGAAAGGGAGCTGTGGTTTCGGGTATTATTGCATGACAGCTAGAGACTGAGTGTGAACGAATGGGGCCTTTGTTGTCTTTTCCTAGCGCTACCTCTCACACATGAGGGGGGAGGGGGATGTTATTCCATGTGTGGCGAGGTGGCGATGGGAATGAATAAAGGCAGACAGTGTGAACTGTGTGCATGTGTATATATGTATATGTCTGTGTGTGTATATATATGTGTACATTGAGATGTATGGGTATGTATATTTGCGTGTGGGGACGTGTATGTATATACATGTGTATGGGGGTTGGTTGGGCCATTTCTTTTGTCTGTTTCCTTGCGCTACCTCGCAAACGCGGGAGACAGCGACAAAGCAAATAATAATAATATATATATATTTATCCTCTAGATTTTCAACTACGTATTCTTTTTTCGTAACTAACTGTTCCACAAATATAATAGTTTTACCTCTTACAACGCAAATGATACCGTCTTATAAAACAGAAGTAATCGCGTCCATGATATTACAACATCCTCTGAGGTGCAACGGTTAGCGCTGATGACTATGAATCACGTGCTGGCTCACTACCGTTCCAGGAACGGATAGGGACAGTTGGCTCACAATCAGCCTAGCTGATCGTCCTCCCTTCGAGGGTGGCCAGTAAACGGGCACATGGTGTAGGCTGAAATGTGCAGACGTGGCCTTTCTTTGTCTGTACCTGGAGCTACCTTGTTAACTTGGGAAACGGCGATTAAGTGAGAGAGAGAGAGAGAGAGAGAGAGAGAGAGAGAGAGTGTGTGTGTGTGTGTGTGTGTGTGTGTGTGTGTGTGTGTGTGTGTGTGTGTGTGTGTGTGTGTGTCTCTCTCTCTCTCTCTCTCTCTCTCTCTCTCTCTCTCTCTCTCTCTCTCTCTGTATATATATATATATATATATATATATATATATATATATATATATATATATATATATATATATCATACATGATCGGCGTTTCCCGCGTAAGCGAGGCAGCGCCAAGAACGGACGAAGAAAGGCCACATCCGATTACATCCATTCTTTAGGTGTCGTATGATTTGCACCGATACCACAGCTCCCTATTCACAGCCAGGCCCTACAGACATTTCCATGATACTAGACGCTTCACCAGCCATGGTTCAGTCCACTGACAGAACTTTCACCTCAGAATGCCACGTCATTCCAATTCACTCTATCCCATTTATGGCTTTCACCCTCCTGCATGTTCAGGTCGCGATCGCTCGAAGTCTTTTTCACTCCATCCTTACACCTATTTGGTTCTGGTCCCCCCGTTCTCCTTGATCCCTCAACTTCTCACACATATATCCTCTTTGTCAGCCTTTCCTCACTCATTCTCTCCAAAAGTCCAAACTATTTCAGCACACCCCTCTGCAGGTCTCTCAACCACACTTTTTTTTTTATTACCACACCTCTCTCTTACCCCTCCATTACTTACTCGATCAAACCACCTCACACCACAAACTGTCCACAAAAACTTCCTTTCAAACACACCCACCCTCCTCTTCACACAGCCATATCTATAGCCCATGCCTCGCATTCATATGATATTAAGACTACTATATCTTCAAACTCACTAGTTTTCGCCCTCTCAGAAAACGGCTACAGACACTGCTGCAAGGCAAGCTCAAGACAAGGGAAGGATAGAGAGAAGAGCATAAGCGTCAGCTGATCAAAATTTTTGGCAGACAAGAAGGAAATGGCGGTAGAATGACCAAGAGGAAGAGCCTGCAGACGGATGTCTCCTGTTAAGAGTCCTGTAATGATACGAGATGGTCATGGCTGCGGCATAGTCATCTGTGCCATTTTGATTACCATGAAATAAATGATGTTACGACGTAAACACGAAGAGCAACAGAGTTCTGCATGATTGTGTTCGTCCTGTGGAGACGGCGGACGTGTTCTGCAGGTCTGAGTCAAGTGGAGTACCATTTCGTTGCTGATGCAAAGCTCGCCAATTCTTTTTTTTTTTATCTATACCAATGAGGCTGTTGATTCCCACTTAGTTGGTTATTCATTAGAAAATAAGCAATGGGTTTCTTAGCTTCAGACCCATCGTTGACAGAGCTGATGTATGATGCAGGTGATTATAATTTCTCATAGATTCACCAGCGGTTGCTCGTGTAACGCAGTCCCTCAGTTCTCGATTATGGATGACGATGAAAAACGGGACCAAACGTAGAATTTAACGTCGTTCGTTATAACGCATTCGTTATTATTCCCGTTACTCTGTGACGTCATTACCTTTCAGTCAAACTGCCAGCACGCTGGCAGTTGCCCACCTGTCTAATATCAATTTTCATCCGTAGTCCTTGAAGATGTACAGTTTGAAAGTATATGAATACGTGGGAGGAAACATGAAAAACCAAATTAATCTCTTATTTTCCCGGGAAACGACCTAAGACGACACTCCTCACGTTACTTGCATAATAATTCTATCATTATCTTTATCACAAAGTCAACATTAACTGTAGCGATGGTTAGAGTCCCTCTCATCATGAGGTAGGGACTCTGGGGTGCGTTGGAAGGCATTATGAAATCTGCAGTTATGATGAGAACCCACTTCACTGGGAGACAAAGAACTGAACGACGTAACCAATGCTTCATATACATACATTACATGCTCTCTCTCTCTCTCTCTCTCTCTCTCTCTCTCTCTCTCTCTCTCTCTCTCTCTCTCTCTCACACACACACACACACACACACACACACTATAGCCTTCAGCGCGCAAGGTTGAAAAAAAAAAAGAAGAGGTGAAATATTGGCGAGTTGACACAGAACATTTTTGCTGGGCAAGAAGGGTTGACGTTGACGGATTGGTAGGAATGCTTTCACTGGAAGCTGGTGGTGCTCCCCTGACTGCCTCTCTCTCTCTCTCCAACACTGACCCTAACAAATGGTGACCTATTCACAACTGGTCCTACATCCCCACATTTTATCCTTTTTTTCCCCCTTTCACTTCCACCATCCCACTTCAAATTCTCTCTCGTTCTTTTTTTTATCTATATATTTTCTAAGTCTATTTTATCTTTACTTTTGATTACGTGTCATTAGTCGGTTCTCTCGTTGTGGCAAGTTGTGTAGAGCTCTTCATTCATGAATATATACACCATGAGATTGGCTTCCTAGCTGCCTTGGCTTCTCCCGTATCCAGCTGCCCTGGCTTCTCACGTACCCAGCTGCCCTGGCTTCTCCCGTACCCAGCTGCCCTGGCTTCTCCCGTACCCAGCTGCCCTGGCTTCACTCGAATCCAGCTGCCCTGGCTTCTCTCGTACCCAGCTCCCCTGGCATCTCTCGTACCCAGCTGCCCTGGCTTCTCTCGTACCCAGCTGCCCTGGCTTCTCTCGTACCCAGCTGCCCTGGCTTCTCTCGTACCCAGCTGCCCTGGCTTCTCTCATACCCAGCTGCCCTGACTTCTCTCCTCATATCCACCATGACTGAGAGAATGACTGATGGACATCCTGACAGAGGTGCCGGCAACTTCCTAAACTGCTACAAGTTCAAACGTCACACCAGACTTATAGCTATTTCTTTCTTCTTTTAAATGCCACGATGTTGTCTTCTGTCTTTGCTGACTTAACATAAACTGCCACCTGGAAAGCGTCCACCTCGTCCAGTTATCCCCTACTCCGCGCTGTGTTGCTTGGTTTTACTACGGGCTATTTCTCAATCCTCTGCAGTATAGAGGTACAAATTGTACCAGTGGAAACCGATCCTTCCAGGAAGCCCTGGGGGCTCAAGAAATCTCATATTCATTGAAAAACTCACGTATGGAGGGGCGGGTGTGGACCTCCCCAATCCTCTGCTCTATTTTGACTGAACGTGAGCATCGAGAGTCGGCCGTCAATCTGCGTCTGGCAGCCGCGGGCCAGGACCGGGGATGGTTTATGACGCCCCCAGAGCTCTGCGGGATCAGCGACGCGAGGTCGTCGGGGCGACACACCACACTGCCTGCTGGATATCACTTGAGCTGTAAGATGACGGGGAAGGAAGATCGATCCTCCTCAGCGAGAGGAACTGAAGGTCCTGATGTACGCACGTAGTGGAAAGTACCTTTCATGGGGGGGATGGAAGAGTGCCTCGGCTCAATGCCTCTCTGAAATGATTTTCCAACCTGTTGCGACCTTCACCGTCCTGTTGCTGCGGCCTCTCCCCTGTTGCTCTTACCCCACCGGTCCCCCGCCCTGTTGCCGCTGCACTCCCTGTAGTTCCTTTCCCCCGCCCTGTTCCTGCAACCTTCTCCCTGTCGGTCTGTCTTACTCCCTGTTGCTTCTGTTCCTCCCCTGTCGCTCTCCGTTTGTCGCCCCTTTCACAATCCGGGCGCTTCATTCTGTTGCTCAGCTCCCTGTTCTCCGTTCTGTGTCCCCGACAGATGAAAGGTAACGATAAAGATTTCCTGATTCTTATACAAAAAGATTCTTTGAGCAACATCCCCCCCTAGAAAATCTATTTTACTCGAAATTCAATATCTAGTGAAAACTTTTCATCAAACCAGGTTCTTTCTGTCTTTCCGAACACCACTTAAACTTTGTAAGTACTTCCTCAAAAAACTCACTTAAACCTGGGAGAAAGAAACTCACTTAAACCTGGAAGGAAAGAATTTGGTTAAAATGCGTAAATGTCGCTAAAACCTTAAACGTCTTCGCTTAACTCGAGGGAAGCATTCTTCTCCTGGTGAAGAACAGGTTTTCATCATCATCACTTTTAATCTAGCGAAAACTGGCACGGCCAAGACAGAAACAAACAGTGTAGCCTGATAACTGAATAATGTATCCTGATAACTGACTTGCTTTACCACGATAAAATACGATACTTTACGAATCATTTGCTTAATCACGTGAAAACGTCTCTTAACTTGTTACATGGGCTAAACCATGCGTAAATCACATGAGCCTAGTGGCAAAGTTGGCGAGACTTTACCAGAATCTAACTCAGCGATAACTTGGGTTTTGACCAACCACCCTTACCTTGGCCCTCCGCCTCACCAGAATCATGACGCCAACACCTACATCGTAGACGACTCACGTCTTGGATAACAAGTTCCTGTGTCTTTCGACCGATGATCTACTATTGTTTTCTCCCAGTATAGGGTAATGCTAACACCACTCTCTCCCTGGGAAGAGGCTAATTCTGGGGGTATATACACCCCGAGGTTCTCCTGCGTGACGTCGAAGGCGACTACGAACCTGAGGGAGCGGGTGATGAGGAGGTGACGCGTGTGAGGGCGTCGGCCTAATATCCTCCCCTCCAGTATTATCACTTCCCTCCCCTCCGATGATATCACTTTCTAAAACAAAGGCGGGAGCCAAGCGAGGGTTTTCTTCTTCTTCTCTCTCTCTCTCTCTCTCTCTCTCTCTCTCTCTCTCTCTCTCTCTCTCTCTCTCTCTCTCTCTCCCCGCCCCCCTCGCTGAGGCGGGCAAGAAGAAATATAATAACAGTAATATCGTTTGACGTCACATCACTCCCTATTACTCTCGGGGAAAATTTACTGTGGTATATCCATGTTATCATTAGTGCTTGTGCTTGTGTTATGCTGCCTTCAGCAAATGACATCCCCAGGACCTCTATCCTCAATCGATGTAATGAAGGCAATTAAGAAAGTCTTTCAGATGATATACTTTTTTTATTTCAAGGAAACGAAGCAATCCTACCGGTAAGTGTTATAAACGACCGGTCAGAAAAAGAATCGCTTTCGCAACAAGTCTTTCGTGTGAAAGCAAAATGGTCACGTTGATAGTCGCTTAAGTAAGAGAGGCCGTGCTGCTACACTGGCAGTACATCGGTAATGAATGCGTTGCAAGTAATTGCTTTATCTCATTAGCAAATGGCGTCATGTCTTCAAACAAAGGCATCGCTTCACCTCAAGAAAACAGGAATGGCTTTCAGTGGGAAAGACATCATTCAGCACTCCAGTAACAAAGGCGACTCCTCAGTAACGAATGCATTACTTCAGTAACAAAGACATCACGCCTCATAACAAAAGGTTTCACTTCAATAACAGAGACATTTCATAGATAACAAAGGCATCCCATCAATGAATAACAAAGGCATCCCATCAATGAATAACAAAGGCATCCCATCAATAACAAAGGTACCCCATCAATGAATAACAAAGGCATCCCATCAATAACAAAGTTATCCCATCAATGAATAACAAAGGCATCCTATCAATAACAAAGGTATCCCATCAATGAATAACAAAGGCATCCCATCAATAACAAAGGCATCCCATCAATGAATAACAAAGGCATCCCATCAATAACAAAGGTATCCCATCAATGAATAACCAAGGCATCCCATCAATAACAAAGGCATCCCATTAATAACAAAGGCATCCCATTAACGAATAACAAAGGCATCCCATCAATAACAAAGGCATCCCATTAACGAATAACAAAGGCATCCCATCAATAACAAAGGCATCCCATTAACGAATAACAAAGGCATCCCATCAATAAAAAAGGCATCCCATTAATGAAAAACAAAGGCATCCCATCAATAACAAAGGCATCCCATTAACGAATAACAAAGGCATCCCATCAATAACAAAGGCATCCCATTAATGAAAAACAAAGGCATCCCATCAATAACAAAGGCATCCCATCAATAACAAAGGCATCCCATCAATAACAAAGGCACCCCATCAATGAATAATAAAGGCATACCATCAATAACAAAGGCATCCCATTAATCAATAACAAAGGCATACCATCAATAACAAAGGCATCCCATCAATAACAAAGGCATCCCATCAATGAATAACAAAGGCATCCCATCAATAACAAAGGCATCCCATCAATGAATAACAAAGGCATCCCATCAATAACAAAGGCATCCCATCAATGAATAACAAGGGCATCCCATCAATGAATAACAAAGGCATCCCATCAATAACAAAGGCATCCCATCAATGAATAACAAAGGCATCCCATCAATGAATAACAAAGGCATCCCATCAATAACAAAGGCATCCCATCAATGAATAACAAAGGCATCCCATCAATGAATAACAAAGGCATCTCATCAATGAATAACAAAGGCATCCCATCAATGAATAACAAAGGCATCCCATCAATAACAAAGGTATCCCATCAATGAATAACAAAGGCATCCCATCAATAACAAAGGCATCCCATCAATAACAAAGGCATCCTATCAATAACAAAGGCATCCCATCAATGAATAACAAAGGCATCCCATCAATAACAAAGGCATCCCATCAATGAATAACAAAGGCATCTCATCAATGAATAACAAAGGCATCCCATCAATAACAAAGGCATCCCATCAATAACAAAGGCATCTTATCAATAACAAAGGCATCCCATCAATGAATAACAAAGGCATCCCATCAATAACAAAGGCATCCCATCAATGAATAACAAAGGCATCTCATCAATGAATAACAAAGGCATCCCATCAATAACAAAGGCATCCCATCAATAACAAAGGCATCCCATCAATGAATAACAAAGGCATCCCATCAATGAATAACAAAGGCATCTCATCAATGAATAACAAAGGCATCCCATCAATAACAAAGGTACCCCATTAATGAATAACAAAGGCATCCCATCAATAACAAAGGCATCCCATCAATAACAAAGGCATCACCTCAGCGAGGAAGGCCTCACTATAATGAAAAATAAAATTCCTCTTGTAAGAAAGGGCTTAATTTCAAAACCATCTGCCGTGACTTGAGTTCATAATTCTATCATTACTCTGATAAGAGAGGTATCACTTCGATAAGAACGTATCTGGGACATGACAAGTACAACACCTCACAAAGAAAGACCTTTAGCCATACGTCAACTCAGATACAGGCACGTCAGTCCAAAAACAAATGCACAACTGTAAAAAAATAGATCAAACCCTTTAAGCAACAAAACAAATACTTAAAAGCACTTCCTTTAGAACTAAAATCTCTCTCGCACTCAAAAAATAAAAGATTGATCACAAAAGGGGAGTCGTTTCCACGTGTATTTTCACCATCTATTTGTTTTTCTATTATTTTCCGGCAGAAGGTAAAAAAGGTTTTGTAAATCCCGTTAACACTCCCTGGCGAGCTGGCGCCATTGACGATGTTCAGTGGAGTGGACTCTGGCTGTGAGTTGATCCCGGAGTCGTACATTGTGTGGCAACATTTACCTTGTGTTATATATTATATGGGACCATCTGCCTCCTGCCGTATATATATACATATATATTGTTTGTTACAGTCAACACTATGCTATATATTGTCTGTTACTGCGGGATCCGTTTCATACCTTTTTTTTTTCGTTTTTTTTTTATTGTCTCCCTCGTGCCATGCACTGCTTTATGCTTTTTTTCTCTTTCATGTAATTCATTGTTGACTGTTTCTGCTCTGTAGAATGTATTGTCTGCCATGTGCACAGCACTGTTTCACGCTTGCTCTTTCAAGTAATATACTGTTCGTTGTTTCTTTAGTACCACACAATACACTGTGTGTCCTGTACATTAATATATTTTTTATTACTTCTTCAGGAAATCATCTTTTTTCCTCTGTATGTTCTCAACATTATGATCTTGCATGATGGCTCTCTTCCATGATGTACTGTTAACTGTTTTCTCCTGTGCCTCAGACTGTAGACTGTGACCTGTCGACCAAAGCAGTCTTGTCTTAATGGCTTCCTCTACAGAGTTCTGGTGCCAACGAGATGTTCACTGTTTTCTGATTTCTGTCGTTCCGTGGCTGTTCGCAGCTCTCACACTTAGCACGAAGGCATGAATGTAGTTAGAAAGGATACCTACATCAAGGTTGATGCATAAAAGGATGATGCATGCAAAGGAACGCTATAATTAGAACTAGTAATAGAGACAGTAAGATGCAACATACTATTGATTCAGTAAGGATGAGACGCAGCGACAACAGTATCAAAAGATCCAGTACATCTCTAAGGGTGTTGAGGGAGTGAGTCAGGGAATCATGTAACATGGTGTTGGGAAACTGAGTCGTCGAACTTATCAAGACATGAGGAGGTAAGATCAAATTATGACTGTGTTCGATCATCGTTCAGGAACTTCCCCTAACGGTGGTCCCTCGCTGAGCAAGATTTTTCGTGAGATTAGATGTAAGATAAGGCGTCAGGTGTCGAGGACGTGTCATAGTGTTATGTAAGTGTTTCTGATGAAAGAGTATATCAAGGTGCTCGAAGACTGGGCAAAATAAAAAGAATGAGCTTGGAGACGGAGGAGAATCCATGACAGTGTAGACTGGCTAAAATCATTCACTTAATTGTTTGGGTGTCATAGCATATTAGACGACTAATGTATGACAGGGTATTATGAGTGTGAATGATAAGACATCAATTTGATAAATGACTAAGCAGCAGAAGACGTGGGATTACTAACTGATAAAGGGAACCTGGCTCTCGTGAGGGGCCGGGTGGGATAACAAGCCCAACCCCATAGGCTTAGGTCCCTCACCACCAGCGGCAGGACGCCCTAGAGCATAGGGCCCGCACCTCCTGAGTTGTAGAGAGGTTTAATCTCAAACAACAACATATACTAATTGACTTAACAGATTTGTAATGCTTAATCCCGGCGAGTGAGGACTGCTTCATTTACAGTGACCAGACTTAACCGAGGTGAGATGGTCGAGCGTGGGAACACATTGTTAAGTCTCCAACAGCGTCTCGCCCGCTCTGGCCTGAGTCATACAAACAGATGAGCAAAACTTTTCACAAAGGATGATACACATCAGTGTTCACAGATGAAGCGATGTGATTTATACTGGTTTGAAATGCATCATAAAAGTATCAGATCTCTTTTAGGCATGATATATACCCGCAGAGAACAGAAGTAGAAATTGTAATAGGGAAAATACCTCACTACCAGTGCGTAATCTAACGTGACTCCCCGCCACCAGAGGTCGGCTGTGGTATTATCAGGTGACTGTGGTGTTATATGTTTCCCTCCCCCTCTCTACCTGTCCAGTGGCCGCGCCCTCCCCTCTCTACCTGTCATCGTCAACGTCACCATCTTCCTTGATTTACCAACGTTTCGCAACGCTGATGAAATCTGTTTACAAACAGACTCAACAACAAGGGATGAATAGAAGAATAAATAGATGAATATATATATATATATATATATATATATATATATATATATATATATATATATATATATATATATATATATATATCTTTCTTTCATACTATTCGCCATTTCCCGCATTAGCGAGGTAGCGTTGAGAACAGAGGACTGGGCCATTGAGGGAATATCCTCACCTGGGCCCCTTCTCTGTTCCCTCTTTTGGAAAATTAAGAAAAAAAAAAAGTGAGAGGGGAGGATTTCCAGCCCCCCGCTCCCTCCCCTTTTAGTCGCCTTCTACGACACGCAGGGAATACGTGGGAAGTATTCTTTCTCCCCTATCCCCAGGGATAATATATATAATATAAATATAATATATATACATATATATATATATATATATATATATATATATATATATATATATATATATATATATATATATATTCCTATGAGTCCGCGGGGAAAATGAAACACGAAAAGTTCCCAAGTGCACTTTCGTGTAATAATCACATCATCAGGGGAGACACAAGAGAGAAATATAACAGTCAGTTGATATACATCGAAGAGACGAAACTAGGACGCCATTTGGTAAACATGTGGCGTCTTAGCTACGTCTCTTCGTTGTATATCAAATGACTCATATTTTTCTCCTGTGTCTCCCCTGATGATGTGATTATTACACGAAAGTGCCTTTGGGAACTTATCGTGTTTCATTTTCCCCGTCGACTCATAGGAATATATATATATATATATATATATATATATATATATATATATATATATATATATATATATATATATATACATATATATATATATATATATATATATATATATATATATATATATATATATATATATATATACATATATATATATATATATATATATATATATATATATATATATATATATATATATATATTCCGACTAGATGTGGAAGGTAAAAAACATATATGTTTTCCCTTGTATAAGGTATGATACTGCAACTACATACCAAGTGTCTACACATCAATTATCCCTTACAGGAATTACAATCCAAACAGAATACAATAAACAAGATATTGATCAAATGTAAATTTAATTCATAACAAAAGTAATCGTCATCTACCATCAACACAATGGACAATTTGCCTTTCACATGTAACAAATGAGACAGTGTAAACAAACATCCACGCGGCCTCGGTAGTGCGCCAGTATGTCAATGGACAGACAAACGTATACACACCACAGGTCGGCTTCGAACCCTTCAGAGCCGCATGAGCTTAAAGTCCATGCTATCCCCACCGAGATGAGGTTGGAACACACACAAGAGCACTAGAAGTCTAGCGTGTGTGTCTTTTAACCTTCGTGTGACCGAGGTAGCCAGCCGGACGCCCCAACCAGATTTCGAAGCTGACCCGTGGTGTATACACATTTGTCTGTCAATCGACATTATATGTATATATATATATATATATATATATATATATATATATATATATATATATATATATATATATATATATATATATATATATTCTAGCAGAACAGTAACTTGTCCTCAGACCTCTTACACGTGCCTCCGCGTCCTTGATCTCCCCCTGCACATTATGCCGACTCTAACAGATCCGTCTCGTGCTGCAACTGGGACAATCATATGAAGGACCTCGGGACGCCCAGCTTACCTCAGAGATCAACTGACAATCACTTAAAACCCAGCAGCTCTGCATCTGGTGTCATGGAGATTACTGACACCCTCCTATGTCTGGTGACTCGCAGTTTGTCTTCAGCGCTCCTAATACATAAGCCTGCAGATGAGGAGTGTTTCTAGATGATGAGGTTACGAAAACCCAGAGTTAAATGGGAAGAATCCTGGAAGAAGCTACCCACATCATAAACTCCGCATCATCGGGATGGGTATGAGAGAATTATTCTGGTAAATAGAAATCTCTCGTGTCAACAACTGTTGCTTAAACATACATATACTTGTACATATGAATAAAGAAAACAATTACGACCTGGACGACGTGACAAAGACACTTCCATCATAGCCTCACCACAGCATGCTTGGTTCTTGTGTCTGTACAATAGCTCTGCCCTCCTCCTCCTCCTCCTCCTCCTCCTACTCCACACCACACCAACGCTCATACATAAGTTGAAGTCTCATCACTTGCCTCATACGTCAGCAACCTATACTCACAGATTCCATCCCACTACCCCAGCCCTTACAAACACGACATTGATCAAACATATTCACTAGGTAATAACCTAACAAGCAGTTAACCCCTCTTCACCCCCTATAACAATTAAACCCACTCCACACCAGACACATACACACACACACACTACTCTGAAACTCCACTCCCAAGACACGGACGAATTACACAATATCTCTTCCATTATCACAAACAATGATTCAACATACCACCAGACCCTTCAATGCCCAAGATGGAACCTTCCGCAATGGAGGCACGGAAAATCTGTACTTCAATCGTCCTGCAACTTAACAAGACAGACAGGCCGAAATTACCACACACACACACACACACACACACACACACACACACACACACACACGTCTATATCACAAAAGGTTATAAGTCAAATGCTTTAGTTATTATGGACAAAAGTCATTACAGTGAGAAAATTCTTGACCTGCTGAATAACCCTCATACATACACACGAACTCCTTCCGAACTCAAGAGGTGGAGTTAACGAGTGTAACAACTAGTGTAGCGGTCAGCGTTCCTGACCATGATGCATTCACGTGCCGCCCAGGATCGAGCGAATAGGTTTAATGGAATCCTGGTTGCGGCAGTCGGTCCACAGTCAACCCAGCTGTTCATCCATCCCTAGAGTTTGGTCGATAAAATGGGTACCTGACTCAGGCTAGGGTATTACTGAAAGGAAGGGACGATCTCATTAAGCATTTCAAAATTCAGAACGAAACACTTCCTTTATCTTTATGCTTCAAGTGAAACGTATAAACGTAACGGTCTACTGGAACCGAATCCAAGTTCGATGGATCAGTAACATATGATTTATCGAAACAGTTTTCAAAACTACTGCCACCCTCTACTGGCACTGGCCAACAGGCTCGGATCCCTTAAATCTGATTCTGATATACACTAGCGAGTTCCTATGTTAAGTTTCTCTTCATTTAGGTCCCCACTGATGTACTGAATTTCCCCGCAGAGGTTACTGGCGTAAATACCGATGAAATCCCTAGCAGTAATATTATCAAATTCATTAAACTGTGTAGATAATTCATCAATCACTTTTCATGGTAAATACGTACCTCGAGGGCTTAGCGTGGCTTGGAGCAATTCTTTATTTAGTGGGTTTTTTATACTCGTACACGGAATATATTTTATAATTAAATCGTTGAGTAATGTAAAACCAGATAATGTCTTATAGTTCAGATGGGGTGGTGGCATTTTATGATCTATCTGTTCAGATAATGATCTGTCCTTGCCTATACCGAATATTCTTCTTCATTTTTTCATTTTTTAAGCGGTTCAGAATCGTAGCAGAACAATAATACTTTTAATCTTTTGAAATGCTGAGCACCAGAAGCCGATGTATGTAAAACACTTTGTACAGGAAACCCTCCAACATCCTATTCTATGATCGTTTTTTTTTTTCATTCTGATCATCATATTAATCTTAGACGAATCTAAGATCATCCATACGTTCCTATAGAGCACTGAATCAAAAGATTTTTGTACATTCTTTGTTTTGAGATGATGAAAAGTCACACGCCTTATGATACAACTTGATGACCCCCCAAACAATATTTCAACCCCGGAATTGTATTCTGCGCGAAAAATAGCCGCTGTGTGGAGGTTCTGAAGCAAACTTGTTATCCACAGTAAAATGAGAGAACTGCCGGGTAATTCATTTCCATCGTTAACGTAATCAATCACAGGATTTAATGGTGTCAGAACAAAGTTCAAACCCAGAATCGTATTCATGAAGCACAGTAAATAGTTCCTCCCTAGTGATTCTGAAGCAAATCTGTTTTTCTACAGAAATACAGTAAAACAAAAATTTTTTTTTTTTTTTGTTTTGTTTCTAAATTGGAATATGACATAGTGAACGTCTTCTATACTTGATAATGTGAAGTATATCACAAAGCTTCCTTTGCCCGAATGTTACCGAAATGAATACGAGGCGAATTTCCATGAAATGTTTTAATCTTGTAACCATTTCACTGCCGAATTACTAGACTTAATGATCCAAGAACAATATTTCAACTCAAGCGTCGTATTCAACATATATATACCAGACCATATATTGAGGTTTTGAAGCATATCTACTTTCCGGGGTAGAGAAGGAAAAACAATGCTGCAGAGGGCAGTTGTGGAGGAGGTGAAAAGTTTCAAAATTAAAGTATACTACATTATGAAAGGATTTCATAATTTAAAATGATAATGTGAAATAATATGTCGTAATCTTTCCTCTGGCCAACAGATATCAAATAAATTTTGAAGAGAATGATTATGAAATGTTTTAATTATGTAATCATTTAAATACTTTGATGTAGGATATTAACTGCCCGCAAACAAAGATATATCAAACCTTTGAAATCTACTCAGCTTGAAGAATAGGCCCAGTGGTTCTAGAAGAAATCTATTATCCGAAGAAAATATAGAGAAAAGATGCATGTCATGGGTCAAGGTCGTACGGTTCATTATCCGTCATTATCCCCGACCAAAGTAAACATAACGAAATTATTTACATTATTATTTCACGTACAGAAACCTTGTATTGTTGTATTCAAGCTTGTTTTTTTTTTTTTTAGAAAAAAGATTCTTTTTTCGTTAAAATGCTCTCAATTGTTTTCCTTTCTTTTGAAAAATACATTTGTTTCAAAATCTCATCATTGGGTCGGCCTACTGTTCGATCATACTGTATACGATTCTAGTGTTCAAATGTTGTTCGAGAGCCATTGAGTCTTGTTATGAAGCATCTAAATGATTACATATTTGAAATTATTCTTGAATATTCATCTCATAATCATTCTATATCTGTCGGCCAGAGGAAGCGTTACGACATATTTTACATATTCATATGCTAAGCATGAAATTCCTTCTGTATATTATATTCCATTGTTGATCTCTCTCTCTCTCTCTCTCTCTCTCTCTCTCTCTCTCTCTCTCTCTCTCTCTCTCTCTCTCTATCCTGCAGCAGCCGAAGCAACATCGACGTCAAATTTCTCCCTTCTGACGTTCAGCTCTCAGCCGAGGGAACACCTGAAAGTCTACGAGAATCAATTTTAATCAAATGAGAGGCTGTCGCTGGATGGCAAACCTTTGCTGAATGATAAAGGACACTGCCTTGTAGAACCTCTTCCTCTCTCTCCCACACTTGCCAAGTCGCTTTACCTGATTACTTTTGGCCGGATGATGTATTTAATTTGTATTCTGATCGTTATTCATATTTGTGTCACGACAACGAGAGCTCACCATGATAACACCTTCTTCAACCCGAAGAACCAACACACCAGGTCTTCCCTGCTGGAGGCGACTGCCTCGAAGTTCCAGAGGGTGTTGAAGAACGTGTGCGAATCAACTGAACTGCCTGGTTCTTTTGATTCAGATCATGGCGGCGTATACACATGAAGAAAATATTCAGATGTTTTCGATTGGTGGTTATAACGATGTTGATGGCCTTAATGACCCTGGTAGTCTGTATGCCTGAAGGCCAATCAACCAATGAAACAACCACAGCACTCCTCAACTGTGCTGTTAGAGCGGAACTTATCCCTATCGCATTTTTAATGCCCGAATGTATATTTCTTGTGAACTAAACCCACAGGCATAAAAATCTCGTAACTACACGTTTCAACTCCTTCTACATTCAGATATCGTGAAAAATCGTGTCATATCAGTCACAATCTCCGGCAGATACGAAAAATAATGTAAAAACTGGTTATATCACATCGTTTTCTTAACTCATAATTGCCCCTCCAGGATCCCACAAACCGCGGCCTCAGTGAAAACTGAAAAGCATCAATGACTGAATTTTGGTCCCAGACTCGAATGTTCTCCATTAAAGTCCAAATTCAGAATGACGAAGTCTGGAAGCCCGTGAGGTATTGTTATGAATAATATTGTTATGAATAATAATAATAATAATAATAATAATAATAATAATAATAATAATAATCCATTTCCTGTGAGTTCTGGTCCGTTATTTTAACTTGTCCCCCCCACGCGAGCCCGGCCGACAGTGTTGCCAGATGGTGGGTCTTCCAGTTGGAGTGACCACTTTGGCCATTATTGCCCGTTTTCTCCAGTCACAAGTATCTATAATGCCCGGATATTGCCACCGAAATGGACAGAACACTGGACACTCACCTTTACTGGCCATGTATTCTACATATAGGTGACTTTTGATGGTTCAACATTCACGACGGAAAACTTTTATTGCAAACGACGCAGGAAAAAATCATTAATGTTGCCATAACTGAAATAAACTGTACTGATATAGCAAGAAAAAAACAGGAATGAAATTATTACTAACGACAAATGACTGTAACACATATTGGAGTAGAATGCTTTATATTAAGGAAACGAAACGTTACCAAGTTTTGGATACATCACTAATAACGTAACACATACATCCCATGACTGACATCGAACGTTAACACATACATTTCGTTACTGATATCTAACGTAACACATACATCCCTTTACTGATACCTAACGTAACGCCTACATTCCGTTACTGACATCCAACGTAACGCATACATCCCGTTACAGACATCTAACGTAACACACACATTTCGTTAATGACATCCATCACTTATCACCTAGATACATACATACCATTCACGCACATTCATATACCGTCCACATAATAAGAACACCTGGGCATCACACACACACACACATACATATACCCAGGTTTCCGTGGTGTAGTGGTTAGCGTCTCTGACGACGATTCACGCACAGACTTACCCGGGCTCCAATCCTGGACACGGCTGTCGGCCCCCCAGCCAACCCCAGCTATTCATCCTCCTCTCACAGCTGGGTTGGTATAAAGGTACCATTGGCTTTGAGCAACAGAGGTACATTAGTGTTGGTATGGTCAAGGATTGCACAGACAGCGACGGTACGTCAGTGAGGATGGCACAGACAGCGACAGTACGTCAGTGAGGATGGCACAGACAGCGACAGTACGTCAGTGAGGATGGCACAGACAGCGACGGCACATCAGTGAGGATGGCACAGACAGCGACGGTGCGTCAGTGAGGATGGCACAGACAGCGACGGCACATCAGTGAGGATGGCACAGACAGCGACGGTACGTGAAGATGGCACAGACAGCGACGATACGTAAGTGAGGATGGCACAGACAGCGACGGAATATCAGTGAGGATGGCACAAACAGCGACAATACGTCAGTGAGGATGGCATAGACAGCGACGGTACGTCAGTGAGGATGGCACAGACAGCGACGGTACGTCAGTGAGGATGGCACAGACAGCGACGGTACGTCAGTGAGGATGGCACAGACAGCGACGGTACGTCAGTGAGGATGGCACAGACAGCGACGGTACGTCAGTGAGGATGGCACAGACAGAAACACTGCAAACACCAGCGGTACACCAGCAACGATACGGAGATGACAGAGGCATTAGCAACATGGACAGCTCAGTGCAGGCTGGCCTCCCTTGTGTGACGGTCACAAGGACGGCACAGTGCAGGCTGGCCTCCCTTGTGTGACGGTCACAAGGACAGCTCAGTGCGGGCTGGCCTCCCTTGTGTGACGGTCACAAGGACAGCTCAGTGCGGGCTGGCCTCCCTTGTGTGACGGTCACAAGGACAGCACAGTGCGGGCTGGCCTCCCTTGTGTGACGGTCACAAGGACAGCTCAGTGCAGGCTGGCCTCCCTTGTGTGACGGTCACAAGGACAGCTCAGTGCGGGCTGGCCTCCCTTGTGTGACGGTCACAAGGACAGCTCAGTGCGGGCTGGCCTCCCTTGTGTGACGGTCACAAGGACAGCACAGTGCAGGGTGGCTTCCTCCCTTGTGTGACGGTCACAAGGACGGCACAGTGCGGGCTGGCCTCCCTTGTGTGACGGTCACAAGGACAGCACAGTGCAGGGTGGCTTCCTCCCTTGTGTGACGGTCACAAGGACGGCACAGTGCGGGCTAGCCTCCCTTGTGTGACGGTCACAAGGACAGCACAGTGCAGGGTGGCTTCCTCCCATGTGTAACGATCACTTCAGCTGTGTAGGTGTTGGTTGCTCGTTTACAGAGGTATAAAAAAAATACAAAAAGACAAAGAAATGAAAGAAAGAAAAAAATGTTGAATGATTAATAGGAGGTGAGAGCCGGATGTCTTCAAGGTTTTCCTGCAGTGGATGGATGTGTGTTTGTGTGTGTGTGTGTGTGTGTGTGTGTGTGTGTGTGTGTGTGTGTGTGTGTGTGTGTGTGTGTAAGAGCAGGTCAGTGTCTGTGAGGGCAAATATGGATGTGTCTGAGAATATAGAAATCCCGTCGGTCTTGTGTGGATGCAAGGCGTGTGCCCCAGATGACAGAGTCCAGAAGACGGTGCATGTGTTAGAAATCAAATGTTTGAGGACAATAAGTGGTGTGAGGAGGGGTGATCGAGTAAATAACAATAGGGCAAGAGAGAGGCGTGGTAGCAGGGGTATGTATGAAGGAGTTGGAGGGGGTGTACTGAAATTGTTTGGATATATGGAGAGGATGAGTGAGGAGAGATTGACTACCAGGGTGAACATGTAGGAAATGGAAAGACGTAGTGAGTGATGCTTTAAGCGATAGGGGGCTGAATCTGCAGGAGGGTATGAGACGCGCAAAGGTTAGAGCCAATTCGAGAAATTTTAAAAGGGGCGACGTGCTATCAGTAGGCTGAGAGAGGGCATATGAAGCAGCCAGGGAGATCAAAGGAAAGGTCTGTGGGCCCTGGTTGTGGAGAACGGACGCTGATTTTGGGGCATAATACGACAGCTAGAGTGGACGTGTGAGAGAAAAGCCATTTTTTTCGTACAATATTTATCTATATATATATATATATATATATATATATATATATATATATATATATATATATATATATATAATATATATATATGTATGTATATATATATATATATATATATATATATATATATATATATATATATATATATATATATTTTTTTTTTTTTTTTTTTTTTTTATACTTTGTCGCTGTCTCCCGCGTTTGCGAGGTAGCGCAAGGAAACAGACGAAAGAAATGGCCCAACCCCCCCCCCCATACACATGTACATACACACGTCCACACACGCAAATATACATACCCACACAGCTCTCCATGGTTCACCCCAGACGCCTCACATGCCCTGATTCAATCCACTGACAGCACGTTAACCCCTGTATACCACATGACTCCAATTCACTCTATTCCTTGCCCTCCTTTCACCCTCCTGCATGTTCAGGCCCCGATCACACAAAATCTTTTTCACTCCATCTTTCCACCTCCAATTTGGTCTCCCTCTTCTCCTCGTTCCCTCCACCTCCGACACATATATCCTCTTGGTCAATCTCTCCTCACTCATTCTCTCCATGTGCCCAAACCATTTCAAAACACCCTCTTCTGCTCTTTCAACCACGCTCTTTTTATTTCCACACATCTCTCTTACCCTTACGTTACTTACTCGATCAAACCACCTCACACCACACATTGTCCTCAAACATCTCATTTCCAGCACATCCATCCTCCTGCGCACATCTCTATCCATAGCCCACGCCTCGCAACCATACAACATTGTTGGAACCACTATTCCCTCAAACATACCCATTTTTGCTTTCCGAGATAATGTTCTCGACTTCCACACATTTTTCAAGGCTCCCAAAATTTTCGCCCCCTCCCCCACCCTATGATCCACTTCCGCTTCCATGGTTCCATCCGCTGACAGATCCACTCCCAGATATCTAAAACACTTCACTTCCTCCAGTTTTTCTCCATTCAAACTCACCTCCCAATTGACTTGACCCTCACCCCTACTGTACCTAATAACCTTGCTCTTATTCACATTTACTCTCAACTTTCTTCTTCCACACACTTTACCAAACTCAGTCACCAGCTTCTGCAGTTTCTCACATGAATCAGCCACCAGCGCTGTATCATCAGCGAACAACAACTGACTCACTTCCCAAGCTCTCTCATCCCCAACAGACTTCATACTTGCCCCTCTTTCCAGGACTCTTGCATTTACCTCCCTTACAACCCCATCCATAAACAAATTAAACAACCATGGAGACATCACACACCCCTGCCGCAAACCTACATTCACTGAGAACCAATCACTTTCCTCTCTTCCTACACGTACACATGCCTTACATCCTCGATAAAAACTTTTCACTGCTTCTAACAACTTGCCTCCAACACCATATATTCTTAATACCTTCCACAGAGCATCTCTATCAACTCTATCATATGCCTTCTCCAGATCCATAAATGCTACATACAAATCCATTTGCTTTTCTAAGTATTTCTCACATACGTTCTTCAAAGCAAACACCTGATCCACACATCCTCTATATATATATATATATATATATATATATATATATATATATATATATATATATATATATATATATATATACATATATATATATATATATATGTTAGTATATATATATATATATATATATATATATATATATATATATATATATATATATATATATATATGTATATATATATATATATATATATATATATATATATATATATATATATATATATATATATACATATGTTAGTATATATATATATATATATATATATATATATATATATATATATATATATATATATATATTTCTTTCTTCATACTATTCGCCATCTCGTGCATTAGCGAGGTAGTGTTAAGAACAGAGGAATGAGCCTTTGAGGGAAATCCTCACTTGGCCCCTTCTCTGTTCCTTCTTTTGGAAAATTAAAAACAAGAGGGGAGGATTTCCAGCCCCCTGCTCCCTCCCCTTTTAGTCGCCTTTAACGTATGTAAGTAGAAAAGATGGCCAGAGAGCATTATTGGATTACGTATTAATTGATAGGCACGTGAAAGAGAGACTTTTGGATGTTAATGTGCTGAGAGGTGCAACTGGAGGGATGTTTGATCATTATCTTGTGGAGGCGAAGGTGAAGATTTCTAGAGGCTTCCAGAAAAGAAGGGAGAATGTTGGGGTAAAGAGAGTGGTGAAAGTAAGTGAGCTTGGGTAGGAGACTTGTGTGAGGAAGTATCAGGAGAGACTGAGTACAGAATGGAAAAAGGTGAGAACAAAGGAGGTAAGGGGAGTGGGGGAAGACTGGGATGTATTTAGGGAAGTAGTGATGGCTTGCGCAAAAGATGCTTGTGGCATGAGAAGCGTGGGAGGTGGGCAGATTAGAAAGGGTAGTGAGTGGTGGGATGAAGAAGTAAGATCATTAGTGAAAGAGAAGAGAGAGGCATTTGGACGATTTTGGAGGGAAATAATGCAAATGAGTAGGAGATGTATAAAAGAAAGAGGCAGGAGGTCAAGAGAAAGGGGCAAGAGGTGAAAAAGAGGGGAAATGAGAGTTGGAGTGAGAGAGTATCATTAAATTTTACTGAGAATAAAAAGATGTTTTGGAAGGAGGTAAATAAAGTACGTAAGACAAGGTAACAAATGGGAACATCAGTGAAAAGGGCTAATGGGGAGGTGATAACAAGTAGTGGTGATGTGAGAAGGAGATGGAGTGAATATTTTGAAGGTTTGTTGAATGTGTTTGATGATATAGTGGCAGATATAGGGTGTTTTGGTCGAGGTGGTGTGCAAAGTGAGAGGGTTAGGGAAAATGATTTGGTAAACAGAGAAGAAGTAGTAAAAGCTTTGCGGAAGATAAAAGCCGGCAAGGCAGCAGGTTTGGATGGTTTTGCATTGGAATTTATTAAAAAAGGCAGTGACTGTGTTGTCGACTGGTTGGTAAGGCTATGTGATGTATGTATGACTCATGGTGAGGTACCTAAGGATTGGCGGAATGGTTGTATAGTGTCATTGTACAAAAGCAAAGGGAATAAAGGCGAGTGCTCAAATTACAGAGGTATAAGGTTGTTGAGTATTTCTGGGAAATTATATGGCAGGGTATTGATTGAGAGGGTCAAGGCATGTACAGAGCATCAGATTGGGGAAGAGCAGTGTGGTTTCAGAAGTGGTAGAGGATGTGTGGAACAGGTGTTTGCTTTAAAGAATGTATGTGAGGAATACTTAGAAAAGCAAATGGATTTGTATGTAGCATTTATGGATCTGGAGAAGGCATATGATAGAGTTGATAGAGGTGCTCTGAGGAAGATATTAAGAATATATAGTGTGGGAGGCAAGTTGTTAGAAGCAGTGAAAAGTTTTTATCAAGGATGTAAGGCATGTGTATGAGTAGGAAGAGAGGAAAGTAATTGGTTCTCAGTGAATGTCGGTTTGCGGCAGGGGTGCGTGATGGCTCCATGGTTGTTTATTTTGTTTATGGATGAGGTTGTTAGGGAGGTGAATGCAAGAGTTTTGGAGAGAAGGGCAAGTATGCAGTCTGTTGTGGATGAGAGAGCTTGGGAAGTGAGTCAGTTGTTGTTCGCTGATGATACAGCGCTGGTGGCTGATTCATGTGAGAAACTGCAGAAACTGGTGACTGAGTTTGGTAAAGTGTGTGGAAGAAGAAAGTTAAGAGTAAATGTGAATAAGAGCAAGGTTATTAGGCACAGTAGAGTTGAGGGACAAGTCAATTGGGAGGTAAGTTTGAATGAGGAAAAACTGGAGGAAGTGAAGTGTTTTAGATATCTGGGAGTGGAATTGGCAGCGGATGGAACCATGGAAACGGAAGTGAATCATAGGATGGGGAAGGGGGCGAAAGCTCTAGGACCGTTGAAAAAGGTGTAGAAGGCGAGAACGTTATCTCGGAGAGCAAGAATGGGTATGTTTGAAGGAATAGTGATTCCAACAATGTTATATGGTTGAGAGGCGTGGGCTATAGATAGGGTTCTGCGGAGGAGGGTGGATGTGTTGAAATGAGATGTTTGAGGACAATATGTGGTGTGAGGTGGTTTGATCGAGTGAGTAATAATAGGGTAAGAGAGATGTGTGGCAATTAAAAGAGTGTGATTGAGAGAGCAGAAGAGGGTGTTTTGAAATGGTTTGGTCACATGGAGGGAATGAGTGAGGAAAGATTGACCAAGAGGATATATGTGTCTGAGGTGGAGGGAACGAGGAGAAGTGGGAGACCAAATTGGAGGTGGAAAGATGGAGTAGAGTGAATTGGAACGATGTGGTATACCGAGGTCGACGTGCTGTCAATGGATTGAACCAGGGCATGTGAAGCGTTTGGGTAAACCATGGAAAGTTTTGTGGGGTCTGGATGTAGAAAAGGAGCTGTGGTTTTGGTGCATTATACATAACAGCTAGAGAATGAGTGTGAACGAATGTGGCCTTTGTTGTCTTTTCCTAGTGCTACCTCGCGCACATGGGGGGGAGGGGGTTGTCATTTCATGTGTGGCGGGGTTCCGGCTGGAATGAATAAGGGCAGACAGTATGAATTATGTACACATTTATATACGTATATGTCTGTGTGTGTATATATATGTATTCGTTGAGATGTATAGGTATGTATATGTGCGTGTGTGGACGTGTATATATATATATATATAAATATATATATATATATATATATATATATATATATATATATATATATATATATATATATATATAAATAAATATATATATATATGTATATATATATATATATATATATTCTTTTTTTTATTTTGCTTTGTCGCTGTCTCCCGCGTTAGCGAGGTAGCGCAAGGAAACAGACGAAAGAATGGTTCAACCCACCCACATACACATGTGTATACATATACGTCCACACACGCAAATATATATACCTATGCATCTCAATGTACACATATATATATACACACACACAGACATATACACATATACACATGTAGATAATTCATAGTCTGCCTTTATATATATATATATATATATATATATATATATATATATATATATATATATATATATATATATATATAATGTGTATGTGGGTGCGTTGGACCATTCTTTCGTCGATCCTGGTATACCACATCGTTCCAATTCACTCTATCCCTTGCACGCCTTTCACCCTCCTGTATGTTCAGGCCCCGATCGCTCGAAATTTTTTTCACTCCATCCTTCCGCCTTCAATTTGGTCTCCAATTTCTACTTGTTCCATCCACCTCTGACACATAATCCTCTTTGTCAATCTTTCCTCACTCATTCTCTCCATATGACCAAACCATTTTAATACATCTTCTTCTGCTCTCTCCACCACATTCTTTTTATTACCACACATCTCTCTTAACCTTTCATTACTTACGCGATGAAACAGCCTCACACCACATATTGTCCTCAAATATTTCATTTGCAACACATCCATCTTCCTCCGCACAACCCTCTATATAGCCCACGCCTAGCAACTGTATGACATTGGTGGAACCACTATTCCTTCAAACATACCCATTTTTGCTCTCCGAGATAACGTTTTCGCCTTCCACACATTCTTCAACGTTCCCAGAACCCTTGCCCCCTACCTCACCCTGTGACTCACTTCCGCTTCCATGTTTCCATCCGCTGCCAGATCCACTCCCAGATATCTAAAACACATCACTTCCTCCAGTTTTTCTCCATTCAAACTTACCTCCCAATTGATTTGTCTCGCAACCCTACTGAACCTAAAAACCTTGCCCTTATTCACATTTACTCTCAGCTTTCTTCTTTCGCATACTTTACCAAACTCAGTCACCAACTTCTGCAGTTTCTCACTCGAATTAGCCACCAGCGCTGTATCATCAGCGAACAACAACTGACTCACTTCCCAAGCCCTCTCATCCACAACAGACTGCATACTTGCCCCTCTCTCCAAAACTCTTGCATTCACCTCCCTAACAACCCCATCCATAAACAAATTAAACAGCCATGGAGACATCACGCATCCCTGCCGTAAACCGACTTTCACTGGGAACCAATCACTTTCCTCTCTTCCTACTCGTACACATGCCTTACATCCCTGATAAAAAGTTTTCACCGCTTCTAGCAACTTACCTCCCACACCATATACTCTTGATACCTTCCACAAAGCATCTCTATCAACTCTACCATATACCTTCTCCATATCCATAAATGCTGCATACAAATTCTTCTGTCTTGCTTAGTATTTCTCACATACATTCTTCAAAGCAAACACCTAATCCACACATCCTCTACCACTTCTGAAATCACACTGCTTCTCCCCAATCTGATGCTCTGTACATGCCTTTACCCTCTCAATCAATACCCTCCCATAAAATTTCCCAGGAATACTTAACAGACTTATACCTCTGTAATCTGAACACTCACCTTTATCCCTTTTTCCCTTATATACTAGCACTATGCATGCATTCCGCCAATCCTCAGGCACTTCATCATGAACCATACATACATTGAATATCCTTACCAACCATTCAACAACATAATCACCCCCTTTTTTAAGAAATTCCACTGCAGTACCATCGAAACCCGCCGCCTTGCCGGCTTTCATCTTCCACAAAGCTTTCACTACCTCTTCTCTGTTTACCAAACCATTCTCCTTGATCCTCTCACTTCGCACACCACCTCGACCAAAACACTCTATATCTGGCACTCTATCATCAAACACATTAAACAAAATTCAAATTACTCACTCCATCTCCTCACTTCACTACTACTTATCACCTCCACATTAGCCCCTTCACCAATGTTCGCATTTGTTCTCTTGTCTTGTGATAGAGTGTAAGAAAGTAAACTCTAGACTGAAGCGGGTAAAATTTAAAGTGGATGGAGATGGGTGATTATTGGTGCCTATGCACCTGGTCATGAGAAGAAACATCACGAGAAGCAAGTGTTTTGGGAGCAGCTGAGTGAGTGTGTTTGCAGCTTTGATGCACAAGACCGGGTTATAGTGATGGGTAATCTGAATGCAAAGGTGAGTAATGTGGCAGTTAAGGGTATAACTGGTGTACATGGGGTGTTCGGTGTTGTGAATGGAAATGGTGAAGAGTTTTTAGATCTGTGTGCTGAAAAAGGACTGGTGATTGGGAATACCTGGTTTAAGAAAAAAGATATGCATAAGGATACGTATGTAAGTAGGAGAGATGGCCAGAGAGCTTTATTGGATTACGTGTTAATTGACAGGCGCGTGAGAGACTTTTAGATGTTAATGTGCTGAGAGGGGTAACTGGAGAGACGTCTGATCATTATCTTGTGGAGGCGTAGGTGAAGATTTGTAGAGGTTTTCTGAAAAGAAGAGAGAATGTTGGGGTGAAGAGAGTGGTGAGAGTAAGTGAGCTTGGAAAGGAGACTTGTGTGAGGAAGTACCAGAAGAGATTGAGTGCAGAATGAAAGAAGGGGAGGAATGGGATGTATTTAGGGAAGTAGTGATGGCTTGCGCAAAAGATGCTTGTGGCATGAGAAAGGTGGAAGTTGGGCAGATTAGAAAGGGAAGTGAGTGGTGGGATGAAGAAGTAAGATAGTTGGTAAAAGCGAAGAGAGAGGCGTTTGGACTTTTTTTCAGGGAAGTAGTGCGAATCACTGGGAGAAGTATAAAAGAAAGAAGTAGAAGGTCAAGAGAAATTGTGCAAGAGGTGAAAAAGACTGCAAATGATATATATATATATATATATATATATATATATATATATATATATATATATATATATATCATACAAACCTCCAACAGCCAGGATCGAACCCTGGACCCCTGTGCAAGAGGCGGGAATGCTAACCGCTAGGCTACTCGAAAACCCTTCGTCTCACATTGGTGAGCAACGGGGTCTCACCAATGTGAGACGAAGGGTATTCGAGTACATACATTCGAATAGTTATTTCCTATTAGGCAGGCCCATAGCCTAGCGGTTACCATTCCCGCCTCTTGCACAGGGGTCCCGGGTTCGATCCTGGCTTGTTGGAGGTTTGTTTAATTTGTTTATGGATGGGGTTGTTAGGGAGGTAAATGCAAGAGTCCTGGAAAGAGGGGCAAGTATGAAGTCTGTTGGGGATGAGAGAGCTTGGGAAGTGAGTCAGTTGTTGTTCGCTGATGATACAGCGCTGGTGGCTGATTCATGTGAGAAACTGCAGAAGCTGGTGACTGAGTTTGGTAAAGTGTGTGGAAGAAGAAAGTTAAGAGTAAATGTGAATAAGAGCAAGGTTATTAGGTACAGTAGGGTTGAGGGTCAAGTCAATTGGGAGGTGAGTTTGAATGGAGAAAAACTGGAGGAAGTGAAGTGTTTTAGATATCTGGGAGTGGATCTGTCAGCGGATGGAACCATGGAAGCGGAAGTGGATCATAGGGTGGGGGAGGGGGCGAAAATTTTGGGAGCCTTGAAAAATGTGTGGAAGTCGAGAACATTATCTCGGAAAGCAAAAATGGGTATGTTTGAAGGAATAGTGGTTCCAACAATGTTGTATGGTTGCGAGGCGTGGGCTATGGATAGAGTTGTGCGCAGGAGGATGGACGTGCTGGAAATGAGATGTTTGAGGAAAATGTGTGGTGTGAGGTGGTTTGATCGAGTAAGTAACGTAAGGGTAAGAGAGATGTGTGGAAATAAAAAGAGCGTGGTTGAGAGAGCAGAAGAGGGTGTTTTGAAATGGTTTGGGCACATGGAGAGAATGAGTGAGGAAAGATTGACCAAGAGGATATATGTGTCGGAGGTGGAGGGAACGAGGAGAAGAGGGAGACCAAATTGGAGGTGGAAAGATGGAGTGAAAAAGATTTTGTGTGATCGGGGCCTGAACATGCAGGAGGGTGAAAGGAGGGCAAGGAATAGAGTGAATTGGAGCGATGTGGTATACAGGGGTTGACGTGCTGTCAGTGGATTGAATCAAGGCATGTGAAGCGTCTGGGGTAAACCATGGAAAGCTGTGTAGGTATGTTTGCGTGTGTGGACGTGTGTATGTACATGTGTACGGGGGGGGGGGTTGGGCCATTTCTTTCGTCTGTTTCCTTGCGCTACCTCGCAAACGCGGGAGACAGCGACAAAGTAAAAAAAAAAAAAAAAAAAAAATGTATATATGTATATATTCATTTATTTATTCATACCGTCCATGACACAATATACCCTCTCAGCAACAGTGACTCACAGCAATAGCTTCCACCTGAGGGAGTTGGTTGCCTCCTCTCTAATGTACACATCAAATACGCTTCCATTAGTCACTACAAAAACCAGGACTAACTTTTCAGTCCGGCAGATTGAAGTGGCTCAGTACAGGAGCCATGCAGCGGTTTTTTTTTAAGTCGGATCCTGTGCGTGTGGCGATTAACGGTGGGGGGAGAGGCAAATGATGACTGCCCCCTGAACCAGTGTGGATGACAGGGTCTTTGTGACACTTCTATGTGATGTCAGACATGATGCTAATATGCGATATGGATACACACACACACACACACACACACGCGCGTACACCACACCCTGTTCACAAGCATACAGAAGAAGTAAACACACAACTTACACAACAGTAGGCCACTCTCTTTATGGAAATATAAACTGTTCTGAATCCCTTATAACAACAGAAAACCTTCTGCAGGAATAGCACTACCGTTTCGGATCCCTTCGAAAAACAGAAAAGATATGCAGATAAGGATGGCGAAGAAGACAAAAATACGCCAGGAAGACTAACTTCACCAAATTTGGATCTCTTGGAACTACCCGAAAATACCACGGAAGACAATGGCAGTCATTCAAGAGGAACAAGAAAAATGTATCAAAGTATTTGATTCGTGACGTCGGGAAATATAAAGCGGAACTTCTTGAGTGATGTGGCAGAGAGTTCCAGACTGGGTCAGGCGAGGAACGCAGTATACAACGGTTGCATCAAGACAGACAAGTGTTCAGGTACGCGCACCATCCTGGAGCCCTGTAAACAATAACACGTCCGCCAACAACCAACAATCCACGTCAAGCGGTGTGGATGATTCACAACCACCCACATCAGGGTCGAACGGGCTCGAAAATATCGGAAAGAATAGCTCGAGTGAACAAGTTTTAAGGAGGTGGCAGAGTAACAGGAATGAACTAAAACAGAATCTGTGCTGCTTCTTAAGATCGTATAGCGACTTAGTGAGTGACACAAGAGAGAACTTCACATAGATGGCGGAGTTACCTGGGTCACTATTAGTCTTGATCATATCGAATCCCTTTGGTCATGAATTTATGATCTGCAATCGTATAACATCATCTTTTTCCTACAAAAAAAAATTCTTATTCCAGCAGTAATTGTATGATCGTATTTACCCTCGTATACATTTTGTTTTCATCGTAAATGTACGATTCATGTTTGTTCCACTGAAGAGTCATTTCTAGCATCAATCTTCCGTATTACTTTCTAAAACTGACTGTAACGTTACTGTTAAACCGTCACACTTTAAGATCGTACAGAATCATAGTACTGTTACCATGATCAGCGTGAGCAGTGCTTTCCACAAGTTACAGTTACTCATAAAAGTTCGTCACTCATAAAATTTCGTAGGGGTCCGCGTGTCCGCGTGTGTGTGTGTGTGTGTGTGGGGGGGGGGGGGGGATGCAGTCCCCACTCCTTTCTAGACGGCGAGTCTGTATACAGAAGTGACACACACACACACACACACACACACAGCAGAACTATGACGTTGATGTAATCAAGTAAGAAAAGATTATGTTTGTCAATAACGTGTTACCGGTAGTCTTAATCAGTTACACACGCACCAGGAGAGACCCCACGAACTTTAATAGATTGACCCAACGAACTTTTATGATTGACTGTACACTCGGACACAGGAGTTCGCGAGCACCTTGCTAGTACGTTTGTGTCAACTGAGCTGGTAGCACTGTACCAGGGGCGGAATATTGGTACGTGGAACGTAGTACTGTGATGTGAACTGGTAGATATATTGTCACTAACACAACAGGCAAATTGTTCGTGCAGTTAAGTCTGGTAGGTTGTTTTGTGTAATTGGTAACGATTAGGAGTGTAAAAGCCACCCATGAATGTTAGTGAATGTAATATTATGTTGCTATATTCTGCAACTGTCTTACATCTGCTGTCAATCACGGAATAATCATGATGAATGGCACTTTATTAGTAAGTGCTCACTGTGGAGGTCCACTCAGGGTTCTGCATATACCATATAGTTGAAGATAAACACAGCAACTGTGTTCAACACCTGTAAAGTTTTCATGCTACGCGAATGGTTAATGAGTGACCAGAGGTAGAGAGTAAATGAATATAAGTTGGCGAACTCTGTGTTACGGTTATTAGAAATATCTACACTTTAACACAAGGAAAACATAGCATCATTATCAAATAAGAGCCTTCAAAATGTTACGGTAATGTTATACAACTACCACAGGGGAATATGTCATGTTAACGCTATCTCCAACACCCAACTTGAATACATGGTTTGGGGGAGCGGAGGGAGAGGGTGGAGGAGACGCTGAAAAGAAGGGAGGGAAAATGGCGGGGGAGCATGACAAATGGTGGTGCGTTAATTTTTCAGGTGGATGATGGCGAGAACGGGTCAGCACATTTTCAAGAATAGTTTCATATCCCGTGTTGATCTGCACGGTCTGAAGTGTGCCGACTGGGAGATCTGGAAACGAACGCAGAAGTTTAGGGAGGAATGGGGAAGGGAGCGTACGGGAGACGGGGTCGGGGAGGGAGGGGGGGGGTGGAGATGGAGAGTGTCTAGAGGTCACAAGACAAGGCAATTTGCCCGTAAACTGTTGCATGTTCCTGTTAAACACAGTTGTTGTGTTTATATATTCACCTCTACGGTATACAGAATCCTGCATGGAATCCCACAGTGCACACTTGTTAATCAAAACGTCATCTGACATAATTATTACGTGATGATGGACGGCTGCGGCGTATGACAACAGCAGCTCTTAGCAACACCAAGAAATACTACGTTCGTTAACATTCATGGTGGGTGTTTTCTACACGCTTAATCGTTACCAATTATACAAAACATACTGCCAGTCCAATCAATCTGCAAGAAACAATTTGGCTGTTTTATTAGTGGCCATCTATTTAACAGTTCACGTCAGTGTATTAGGTTCCACGTTCTCTCTCTCTCTCTCTCTCTCTCTCTCTCTCTCTCTCTCTCTCTCTCTCTCTCTCTCTCTCTCTCTCTCTCTCTCTCGTACAGTGTTACCAGCTCAGTTGACATAAACACACTAGGTATGTACGTGCTCGAGAACTCCTGTGGCCGAGTGTACCTATGTGTATATAAGTGTGTATGAGTGAATCTATATACATATATACATATCTTTTTTTCGATGCGATTTGTATACTCGGTCGTCTTGTTCTGGTAACCAGACGACTTGATCTCCGTAAAAGTCGTCTTTCACCGTCAGTGCATTTCTGAAATATTTGCTTCTGTAAATATCTTTACATAATCCATGCATTTTTACTATTTCTCGTCTCATAAATACTTCAGTTACATTTGTTCTATTTAGAATGGATCAACTGCTGCCAGACCTGAGTCCCAGGGTCTGTACTGTAAATTTTACAGAGGCATCAATAAAAAATTTTTGCTTCTGTAAATATCTTTACATAATCCATGCATTTTTACTATTTCTCGTCTCATAGATACTCTAATTACATTTGTTCTATTTAGAATGAACCCACTGCTGCCAGACCTGAGTCCCAGGGTCTGTAATGTAATTCTACAGAGGCAACAATAAAGTTGGCAAACCATCTGCAGTAACTAGAGGAACGTCAACGTGAGGGAACAGACTTCAACGTGAGGGTCAGACTTCCTCACACACACACACACACACACACACACTCACACACCGCGTCGAGACGGAGATGGCCAGCCAGCCACCTGACGTACACACACCATTATACCTCTTATAACTCCCACTACTTTTCAATCGGCTGTAAATCTAACCATTATAACCATTAAGGCACCGGCAATGGCCCCCTTGGGCTACACACAGGACGGGTTTTCAGTGGTAATACTGTGTCGCCTTTGGTATGGTCGGTTTGTAAGGAGGGTGCGAGCGTAGCATCCTCCACGGGGAAGAAAAACCTTAGGCTGTGTCTTTATATTCAGGAAGACATTGATTGCTTGATTTTTAGAAGAATGTGATGATTTTATCATCATCGCTAGGAGTTGCCGGGACCCGGAGAGCAAAACTTACCAATCATCTCTCCAGGAGTTATGAAAGGTTCAACTTGATCGTTGCACCATCAGAGAACATTTCTGAAAAGCTGCAAAAATGACAAAAAAAAAAAAAGAAATTCAATGGAGGGAGAAAATTATAAGCAAATTTTCTTTTCCTAGTTCTCAATTTTCGACGATGTCGTGGGGAAAACGTTGTAGTGTTTCGTTAACGTTAGCACACACACACACACACACACACACACACACACACACACACATATATATATATATATATATATATATATATATATATATATATATATATATATATATATACATATATATATATATATATATATATATATATATATATATATATATATATATATATATATATATATATATATAATACTCGAGGGTTTGAGCCTTATTAGGGTGGTGACCAGCCTGCCACTCTGTAATCTGGAATGAATATCCTTCTTTACAGTTCGAGCCGTGGGCAGGTGAGGGAAGAACAGCCTAGCTACAAAATATTCATGGAAAAAAAGGGGGCATCCTGTTCTGATCACTGGGAAGGTTAATCCTTGTGGTCATTACGGTCGTAGAACAACAGTGGAAGAAGAAGGTATGACTGGGTGTTCCTGGGGTTGCAGACGCAGAACGCAACACAAGAGCCAGCAGTTGCAGACGCACAACGCAACACAAGAGTCAGCAGTTGCAGACGCACAACGCAACACAAGAGTCAGCAGTTGCAGACGCAGAACGCAACACAAGAGCCAGCAGTTGCAGACGCAGAACGCAACACAAGAGCCAGCAGTTGCAGACGCACAACGCAACACAAGAGTCAGCAGTTGCAGACGCACAACGCAACACAAGAGTCAGCAGTTGCAGACGCACAACGCAACACAAGAGTCAGCAGTTGCAGACGCACAACGCAACACAAGAGCCAGCAGTTGCAGACGCACAACGCAACACAAGAGTCAGCAGTTGCAGACGCACAACGCAACACAAGAGTCAGCAGTTGCAGACGCACAACGCAACACAAGAGCCAGCAGTTGCAGACGCACAACGCAACACAAGAGTCAGCAGTTGCAGACGCACAACGCAACACAAGAGTCAACAGTTGCAGACGCACAACGCAACACAAGAGTCAGCAGTTGCAGACGCACAACGCAACACAAGAGTCAGCGGTTGCAGACGCACAACGCAACACAAGAGTCAGCAGTTCTTGAGCTAAACTACCTTTTTTCTCCTCACGTTCCGGTCCACGGCAAGCGATCCCTCGTAATACACACCTTCCCTTAACTTTCCTAAATGATTATGAGTAACACAAGTTCAGAACTGCATGCGAGTCCAACCCATGCAGGCTCGAGGTGACGCATAAGCAGTAACGCTAACCACTACACCACGGAGGCCCGTGTGTGTGTGTGTGTGTGTGTGTGTGTGTGTGTGTGTGTGTGTGTGTGTGTGTGTGTGTGTGTGTGTCAGCTATGGCTCGCACTCCCGTTATAACGACAAACATACAGAAATGGTTTTTCTGCTGCACCACTTTCTAAAATTAATACAATGACCATGATTCCGGAAAGCTCTCTCTCTCTCTCTCTCTCTCTCTCTCTCTCTCTCTCTCTCTCTCTCTCTCTCTCTCTCTCTCTCTTACTGGCATTTTGTTCTGTGCTGACGAGAACAGGAAGGAAATCCTTTCACATGCAGGTACAGGGGCGTAAACATGACGAGGCTCATAATCATGAAAAAAAAAGAATAGAAATAGGAATATTGCGGCAATGATGTGTCCCCCCCCATGATGTGTCCCTCCCCCCATGATGTGTCCCTCCCCCATGATGTGTCCCTCCCCCATGATGTGTCCCTCCCCCATGATGTGTCCCTCCCCCATGATGTGTCCTCCCCCATGATGTGTCCCTCCCCCATGATGTGTCCCTCCCCCATGATGTGTCCTTCCCCCATGATGTGTCCCTCCCCCATGATGTGTCCCTCCCCCATGATGTGTCCCTCCCCCATGATGTGTCCCTCCCCCATGATGTGTCCCTCCCATGATGTGTCCCTCCCATGATGTGTCCCTCCCCCATGATGTGTCCCCCCATGATGTGTCCCCCCCATGATGTGTCCCCCCATGATGTGTCCCTCCCCCATGATGTGTCCCCCCCATGATGTGTCCCTCCCCCATGATATGTCCCTCCCCCATGATGTGTCCCTCCCCCCATGATGTGTCCCTCCCCATGATGTGTCCCCCCATGATGTGTCTACCCATGATGTGTCCCTCCCCCATGATGTGTCCCCCCATGATGTGTCCCTCCCCCATGATATGTCCCTCCCCCATGATGTGTCCCTCCCCATGATGTGTCCCCCCCATGATGTGTCCCCCCCATGATGTGTCCCCCCCATGATGTGTCCCCCCATGATGTGTCCCCCCATGATGTGTCCCCCCCATGATGTGTCCCTCCCCCATGATGTGTCCCCCCCATGATGTGTCCCCCCCACCCCCCGTCATGAATAATGGTCGTTTATGGAAAGACAACCTTCATCGAAGCCAGGCCTAGAGAGAGAGAGAGAGAGAGAGAGAGAGAGAGAGAGAGAGAGAGAGAGAGAGAGAGAGAGAGAGAGAGAGAACATGAACAAAGACAGAAAAGAGAATAACCCATGGGCAGAGGATGAAGGCAAGTGAGGAGAGGAGGAAGACCAGAAGGTAGAGGAAAGTCGGACATACGGATAGACGTCAGGTAAAGGCACGTCAACTAAGCCAGCGATCTGGTCCCAGTGAGACGGTAATTAAGACCAGAACTCTGAAGACGAAGGGCGTTAAGGCCGTCCTGACCATCATCATCACTCCAGGCAGAGTCAGGGCACTTCCCCTGGACGGCTGCTGTGTACTGCCTACCGTAAGATGATGGTTCACCCGGCCGTCATCTGTGTACTGCCTACCGTAAGATGATGGTTCACCCGGCCGTCATCTGTGTACTGCCTACCGTAAGATGATGGTTCACCCGGCCGTCATCTGTGTACTGCCTACCGTAAGATGATGGTTCACCCGGCCGTCATCTGTGTACTGCCTACCGTAAAAGATGATGGCTCCTGCCTTCATCTCAACACTCACAGGCGAGGAAGGAAGTACACTTCCCCTGGACGGCTGCTGTGTACAGCCCACTACCTACAGAAGACGCCCGTATGGTGCAATCAAATCGATTAATCTTATCTAATGATTATTATGAGGATAGCTAATCATTATTCAAGTTGTGTTACGACAAACTTTCCTGAATTCTTGACCTATGATGCCGAGGGAAGAATTCGGTCAGACAATGGTTCAAGTTTCCTATAATTTGGGATCATTTCCCATGACAACTGAACAGTTGGAGCAAAATTCACTCCCGGTGTCGAATAACCTGCCCCAAGGATCGAGCCTCGAACTGGTGTCCCGTGATTTCAAAGGCAACGTCAAGATAGTGTGAGGGTGACGCCACTTAAACACGCCCTTTGAAACACAAGGGCCAGTGGGTCCTGGCTCTCGTGGGATGTGTCAGTCGGTTACAGACGTAATATGTCTTCCAGCTGTTGTTCGTGAGTGTCATGTTGCTACAGAGAGAGTTAAAGACAGCTGGTGTGTGTTGCGTGGAGTTTTGGTACTCAGGCAACGTGAATTGAAGTAACATTCTTCCGACATAAGCGAGGAAACATTCCTCTTTATGTACCTTTTATCTGTTATTATTATCATTTTTATCCTTACAATTATTATCATCACGTCTATTATTGTTATGATTATCATTATTAGTATTGTTGTTGTTGCTATTAATATTAATATCATAACACTTGTTCATCGTTTCCCGTGTTAGCGAGGGAGCGCCAGGAACAGATGAAGAGAGCCATCATTCGCTCACATCCTTTGTCTAGTTTATTATTGAAACTACAACTTTTTTTGCGAGCAAGAAGGGAGAGTGGTTCTAAGTGAGGGTGGGTCTGCGTCAAGAGTGTGAAATGTATCCATGGCTGTTTAATCTTTCATGGATTGGTGATGGGGGAAGTAAACGCGATGATCTTGGAGAGAGGGGCGGGAGTACAGTATGGTGGAGTTAAGGATTGATGGGAGGCGTGTGTGTGTTGCTGTTTGCAGATGACACGGCTCTGGCGACAGACTCGAGAGAGAGAGAGAGAGTGCAGAAGCTACTATCTGTGTCCTGAAGAGTCTGTGAATGGAGGAAGTTGAGAGTTAATGTGAGTAAACGTACGGTAATGTGGTGTAGCAAGAGAGACGAGTCAAGAAAGGTATGAGTGTAAGTTCGAAGGAGAAGAGCCTGGAAGAAGTGGGGTGTTTTAGCTACCTGAGAGTCGACACTACAATAGACGGAACCATGATGAAGGCAGTCACAGGGTGGTGGAAAACGGGGGTCTTAAGTACACAATGGGTATGTTTTGAAGGTACAGTAATCCTTAAAGTGTTGTACGAATGCTAGTCTTGGGCCCTGAATTTGCAGATGGGACCAGATGTGTTCGAAATGAAATTCCTGGGGAGGGTTATCGTATAGGCATGACAGTGCAGCAGCGAGATCAGAGCAGACCAGATTGTGCTGAAATGATTTGGACATATGAGGAAGATGAGAAGGTTATTATTATTACTACTTTTATCATTATCATTAGTAGCAGTGGTAGTAGTAGTATCATTATCATTATCAATATCATTATTATTACTATCATTATCATTATTATGATCATTATCATCATTCCTATTATCATTACCACAGCATTACTTCTACACATAAACCTTACAGACAGACCGTCATGTGTTTGAAAGACTAATAATGATAATTCTGACAAGCGACATCATGATGGCACTCTACCTTCAACCAGACTGTGTTGTCCAGACTTGTACACCAGGGAATTTGCTCACAACAATCCTGAAATGATAATAGCAAAGGCACAAATTTCCAGAGACGTTTCATTTCGGGCTGAATTTCCTTCCATTACTGGTGAATCAGCCAAACAGATGAGCAGTGAACATTTAATACTTCCAGTTTTGTAAATACGTTTTACGTGATGCTATACATTACTCGCGTTGCCATCACATTTAAAAGCCTCCTCTGGATTTAAATGAACTTCATGTTGATAAAAGGATTTGATCGGAAATGTGAGATTAAAGGATCAAGTTATCCTCTTTTAGACTCTTGTTTTCACCATGTACCAACACAGAATGTTTCCTGGTTAAGACTAACTGTGATGAAATGAGATGGATTACGACACGTATCATTGTAAAGAGCTTCTTCATGCATTAGCTAAAGTGACAACCAAAATGAAAACGTCCAGTGGGCGTTGCCGGGATCAAGGATATGGTTGAAGATGTGGAGTAAGCTTTGGTAGAGAGACAGGTGGTGTAGGCTGGTGGGTGGAGAGTGGTGCTGGTCCTGGTCGGTGGAGATGTGGTGTAAACTCTGGCAGGTGGCAAAGTGATATGGGTCTTAGTAGAAGAAGAAGTGGTAGATGGATCGTGGTAGATGTATCGTGGTAGATGGATCGCGGTAGATGGATCGTGGTAGATGGAGAGCTGTTGAGAGTTCCACCCGCAGACAACGGTTCTGTGGAAGGCAGGTAGATGCCATAGGTCTGGCTTGAGGATGAGAGGTTATGACTCCCGAGGGAAGAGAAAAAATTTATATTAGAGTAAAGGGTGAGGTACTGTGGCTTCTGGTAAGATGGAGGGAGCTTTGGGCCCCTGGCTGGAAGAATGTTATGGGTCCTGGGAGGAAGGCGGTGGATGTGACTCCTGATTTGAAAGGACAGGGCGTTACAGCCTGACAGAATGGGAGATGCTAGTTTCCAGCGGATGGGAGAGGCGGTGGGAGGTTCCCAAGAGAAGGGGAACAGATGGGTTGGTCCCAATGGAAGGGAAGATGATGGAGGCCCTGGTATAAGGGGACAGGCTGATGGTACCAGTAAGAGAACAAGCGTTGTGTGTTCTGTCTCCTGGGTGTTCCAGGATTGTGTTGCAGCGTTCACCTTACAGTGCAGAGAGACGTTACTCGGCCACAGACATGTGAAAAGACGAAGCGGATCCACCAGCGTTCTTGGGCTCATTGTTATAGGCGGTTATGATCGCTAGAAATCGGAGATCAGCTGCGTGAAGGACCTTATTAATCATCCCTTTATATATCAAGAAGTTTCCTCAAAACTTCTGCTCGAAAGAGTTACATGCTGAAGTTCACCTTTGTAAACGTTCTCTTGTTCAGAATTATTTCATGATATCTGAATGTAGAGGATTACATCCCCTCCATTCATAAATAATCTACTAGAGCTAAACCCTCTATTCTTTAATGATTAATAAGTATCATTACTGATCTATAAAAGCTATATCAGATCAAGAGCTTTTCCCAGTACAGTGTTTCATAAGCCGCGTTACGCAAACAGACGAATGATGATTCCCGGCTGGATGCGCAGTGTAGGCACGGACGATGTATCCCGGGAACCTGGAACGGATTTTCTGTTTATTTTTGACGTTATTGAACTCTTCATCTACCGGAACAATGTATCCTGGAGTAGCTGAAGTTCAATCACAGAGTGATACTGAAGGGGAAAAAAGTTTTGAGAAATGGCAGAGGCCGGCCACTCACTCGTGCTGCCATGTATATGCGATGCGACTTTATCTCCAGCTTGAGGCTAATACAGCTTGACGAGATGAGTAATTGTTTAGCTTACTGGCATCCAGGGAGTAGTGTACACACTGAATATTCCTCAGGTTTGAATCGTCAGCACTGCAGGTGCTCTGAGGACAAAGGGCTTTTGCCTAGTGTCAATCAACCCTTATTTTCTTTCTCCCTGAAAGGATAAAAGATTGTTCACCTCACAGAAAACAGTGGCCACAGACAGGGAGCAGAGGGCTTAGGGAAGTCCGTCTTGTTACTAGCTTGATCATCCAACGAATGCTTGGTTTTTCTTAGTTTTTTTAGGATCAAGTCAGGTTAATCTTATGCTACACTTCGTGGATAAGGAAAGGTGTTAAACAATATTCCTGATGCAGATTCGTTTATATAGAGCTTTGCCGATGTCATATGCACGTGAGCCTTACAATAACTGGTCATTCCACGACAAGATTACTCCAAAGGACGCGATTTTAGATGCATCACAACGCAGTCTCAGGTCTCCTGAAATCCCCCACCTCTACAGAGAGACGATGAGGTGCACCGAGTTCCCCACTGGCTACTGAACGAGTCCGAATCTCAATAAATTCACCCTCTGTTCCCCTGATGCAGATCTCGTCCCACCATATTCCTTTCACATACACACCTGTTTCCCTTCTTTAGTGTTACATACATTCGCATGGGTAAAATTCCAGTGGAAAGCCTTATACCCAGTGTATCTTACTGGAGTGTTCCTATGGGAGAAGCTGGCTGCCCATTACGAAGTATAAGCACGGTGAGGGCAATTACATGCTCGACCTGAGCACCATCTGGGCCCCAGCAGCCGCCGCCCAACACCGCCGCCTTGCCACTCCTCCCTCCTTCGTTTACGTCTTATTTGAGTTCCTCCGGGCGGCGAGAGGTGAGACAAGCTCAGGTTTGAGGACACATCGAAGACTTCGAGGGAATTACGGGCCTCAGGCAGAGAGACTGACCTTGGTATACCTCACATTATCTACGGCAGAGTCAGGATAAAGAGGTAAATATAACAACTTCAGTATCATCTTATACGAGCGAAATATACAAGTTTGTTTCCCTCAGAAACTGTTATTACTACTGCAAAGGAGAGAACGACTGGTCTGGGTTTGGTTTCATGGGTTTTATTAACGTTCGTGAGGTTTCACATCCTGAAGCCTACGTGATACGGATGATTATCATAATACATTTCTGAAATTTAGCAGGAAGGATGACTCTTAATGCACATACTTCAGAATATTACAGCGATGTAGAAAACGATGACATTAATGTGTAAATTCTAGGACCGTAGTATATAATAAACACACACACACACACACATATATATATATATATATATATATATATATATATATATATATATATATATATATATATATATATATATATTTTTTTTTTTTTTTTTTTTTTTTTCATACTATTTGCTATTTCCCTCGTCAGCGAGGTAGCGTTAAGAACTAAGGACTGGGCCTTTGAGGGAATATCCTCACCTGGACCCCTTTTCTGTTCCTTCTTTTGGAAAATTAAAAAAAAAAAAAGAGAGGGGAGGATTTCCAGCCACCCGCTCCCTCCCCTTTTAGTCGCCTTCTACGACACACAGGGAATACGTGGGAAGTATTCTTTCTCCCCTATCCCCAGGGATATATATATATATATATATATATATATATATATATATATATATATATATATATATATATATATATATATATATATATAATTTTGAGCATGCAGGTAAGGTCATGAGGCGTCGTGAGAATTTATCTTGCAGATTATCTTGCAGATAATCTTGCAACTTGACCTTACTTTACCTTACGTGTCTTGGGACATTCAGTCTCTTCTGTAATTAAGGCAATATAGTGTTAGAGATTTACATAGAGTTAGTGGGATAATATTAACCTGAAATTCTCACGAGCTGATATTGCAAACAGTGGTTCACCACCGTTATGTAACCTTAGTTATTAGTTTATTTATTCGTTATTTATTCATTAGTTTATTCATTCATTAATTTACCGCCGTCAACTTAGTCGTTTTCTGGGTACAGCACCGTTTGTAAAAAAAAAATTCATCTTTTGTCACTTCAACTTGTCCTTCTCCTGTACCCCATGTTCTCCAGTGCCCCGGTCTCCCCCACAATCCATGTTCTTCAGAGCCCCAGTTTCCCCTATATCCCATGTTCTCCAGCACCCCAGCTTCCCATACATCCCATGTTCTCTAGCACCCCAGCTTCCCCTGTACCCTATGTTCTTCAGCATCCCAGCTTCTCCTGTACCCCATGTTCTTCAGTACCCCAGCTTCCCTTGTACCCCATGTTCTCCAGTACCCCAGCTTCCCTTGTACCCCATGTTCTCCAGTACCCCAGCTTTCCTTGTACCCCATGTTCTCCATCACCCACTCACATCCCCAGCACAGACATCCATGGCAACATCATCTTCACTATCACTTATCTAGTATCCACTCCCTCCTGCTGCTCACCAGAATGTCACTCGTCCCGGCATCACCCATCGTCCCGGGCAAACACGCCTTTTCCAAGCATCATCCCTCTTCACCCGACACCTCTCCTATTCCCCCCGCCCAGCGGCCCACCATCACCCTCCTCCTCCCCAGCATGCTACTCTTCCTCAACGACACCTCCCTCTTCAGTAAGTTCCACCGTCTGTCTTAGCATCCAACTCTCCCGTAAACATCGCCCTCTTCCCCCCCGACAAACTGTTTTTTCCCCCCAGCATCAAACGCTCCCTCACCCCACACCCTCTTCCCTGAGAGAGAGAGAGAGAGAGAGAGAGAGAGAGAGAGAGAGAGAGAGAGAGAGAGAGAGTATATCATCCCCTCTTATGAAGCAGAGAATCTGAGCACTCCTTCCTCTCCCTCAACATCTCTTTCCTCCCCGTAAAACACACACCTCTTCCTCAGTATTCCTCTCCTCTCCAGCGGGCGCGATTGATTTTTCTCCTCCTCCAGCGGCGTCATTATCAAGTTTTCTATACACGCTGATAGGCAGATAATGATGTGGTTCTCAATCTTTCCTAAACTGAGATCGAAGTGGCCCCGACCAGTCGCACAGCTACAAGTCTTTGGAGAGGCCAGTCGTTCCTCGTGGATTCCCGTGGCGTCTGTATACACTCTGACCCAGCTGCTGAGAGAGAGAGAGAGAGAGAGAGAGAGAGAGAGAGAGAGAGAGAGAGAGAGAGAGAGAGAGAGAGAGAGAGAGAGAGAATTTCGCTAAAGAACTCTTTATTTTCTCAGTGATCCATCATCTCACTTCTTTCTTTTCCTTGTATTATGCTTGATATATTCATTTATAATGATACGTAAATGTGTAATCATTTGGCCTCGCGCTAAGAACACGATGATCTACCCAGCCGCAGGGCTGTCCTAAACTACCACCAGGCAGTTGAGGGGAAAAACGAGAATTCTGAACAATCGCTCCGGACAATGGATGGAATTACATGGCGTTTCTCGCGATTAGAATCTCATTTTCGTTGAGCAGCGCCCTCATGTTGACCTAGTAAACGTAAAGAGTAGGCTGGTTAAAACGTGTAGAATAAGATAGACAGGAGGTTGTAGGCATAAGGCATCTAAGGATGTACAACAGTACTACCGTCCACGTCTGTAGGTTATAGCAGCTGCCTCCCTGGACAGTACTCCTCTCATGGTTTAGGTGGTGGTGTTGAAGTGGTGCCCAGAACCTTGCTTATCATCATTACTCTTTTTTCTACGTAGGAACTCTTGCCAATCCCTGTCCACTCAAACATCTATAAGTTATCAACATGCCCAACGCCGCAGTGTTGGTTAACTTTCCCTCTTCTATAGGTATTACTTCGGTTTTTCGCTCCCGAGACCTAGTTGCCTGTGTGCCCCCCACCATTAGCCAGGCCACGCATTACTCGGCAAGCTGCTGCGTCACATGGTTATTGTGTGGCCAACGGTAACTCAAAGGTGGGCCGCTTTGATACCTGCTTCTTTCCCTTAAACGTCGAGGCTTTGGAACTCTTTACCATCTCACGTCTTTCCCAATATCTATGACATGTCACATTTTAAAAGACAGGTCTTTCACTTCCTTAAAAATCAATAAATACTTCCCCTTGTCTTTTCTTTTTTCGCTTCATAATTTTTCTTATATTTCAATCAAGGCCCGGCTTTGATGTGGACTTCTGCCCGTGACTGGAGCCTTCAACACTGAAAAAAGAAATCTTACACCCTTCGTGTTCCCCGTGTCAGTAGGTTGCAGACAGCAGCCGCTCAGGGAAGTAGTGTACCATCCTGACGTAGGAGTGTTGAAGTGATGGCCGGAGCCATCTTAAACCCTCCGTTTTATGACGACCTTTATATAATTCCTCATTAGAATTAAATTACCGTGCATCTCTCCTCAGACTTTCTCACCCCAACACAGTAGATTCCTCTCTCTCTCTCTCTCTCTCTCTCTCTCTCTCTCTCTCTCTCTCTCTCTCTCTCTCTCTCTCTCTCTCTCCATTCAAGAGCTGGCCTCTGTAAAATCTTCAGCCCCTGCCTGTAAGCTGTTACATAAACAACAGAGCTGAACCGTCCGTTCCTAAAAGCCATATCGAGTATCACCGGATCAACGACTGACGCTCACGCCGGGCACAACACCTCATCAAGGTTTACGTTTTCCAAATGGCCGTCGACCTGACCGGGTCGCTGAGAGGTCGTGATCGTGGTTACTCTTGCAAGGATTCTCGTGACAAACTTTCACAAGATTGCGCACTCCACCCAGCTGTTCATCCTCCCTCAGGGTCTGGTCGATAAACTGGGTACCTGGCTTAAGCTACAGTTATAAATATTTATTTTTTTTTTTTTTATACCTCGTCGCTGTCTCCCGCGTTTGCGAGGTAGCGCAAGGAAACAGACGAAAGAAATGGCCCAACCCACCCCCATACACATGTACATACACACGTCCACACACGCAAATATACATACCTACACAGCTTTCCATGGTTTACCCCAGACGCTTCACATGCCTTGCTTCAATCCACTGACAGCACGTCAACCCCTGTATACCACATCGCTCCAATTCACTCTATTCCTTGCCCTCCTTTCACCCTCCTGCATGTTCAGGCCCCGATCACACAAAATCCTTTTCACTCCATCTTTCCACCTCCAATTCGGTCTCCCTCTTCTCCTCGTTCCCTCCACCTCCGACACATATATCCTCTTGGTCAATCTTTCCTCACTCATTCTCTCCATGTGCCCAAACCATTTCAAAACACCCTCTTCTGCTCTCTCAACCACGCTCTTTTTATTTCCACACATCTCTCTTACCCTTACGTTACTTACTCGATCAAACCACCTCACACCACACATTGTCCTCAAACATCTCACTTCAGCACATCCATCCTCCTGCGAACAACTCTATCCATAGCCCACGCCTCGCAACCATACAACATTGTTGGAACCACTGTTCCTTCAAACATACCCATTTTTGCTTTCCGGGATAATGTTCTCGACTTCCACACATTCTTCAAGGCTCCAAGATTTTCGCCCCCTCCCCCACCCTATGATCACTTCCGCTTCTATGGGTCCATCCGCTGACAGATCCACTCCCAGATATCTAAAACACTTCACTTCCTCCAGTTTTTCTCCATTCAAACTCACCTCCCAACTGACTTGACCCTCAACCCTACTGTACCTAATAACCTTGCTCTTATTCACATTTACTCTTAACTTTCTTCTTCCACACACTTTACCAAACTCCGTCACCAGCTTCTGCAGTTTCTCACATGAATCGCCACCAGCGCTGTATCATCAGCGAACAACAACTGACTCACTTCCCAAGCTCTCTCATCCCCAACAGACTTCATACTTGCCCCTCTTTCCAAGACTCTTGCATTTACCTCCCTAACAACCCCATCCATAAACAAATTAAACAACCATGGAGACATCACACACCCCTGCCGCAAACCTACATTCACTGAGAACCAATCACTTTCCTCTCTTCCTACACGTACACATGCCTTACATCCTCGATAAAAACTTTTCACTGCTTCTAACAACTTGCCTCCCACACCATATATTCTTAATACCTTCCACAGAGCATCTCTATCAACTCTATCATATGCCTTCTCCAGATCCATAAATGCTACATACAAATCCATTTGCTTTTCTAAGTATTTCTCACATACATTCTTCAAAGCAAACACCTGATCCACACATCCTCTACCACTTCTGAAACCACACTGCTCTTCCCCAATCTGATGCTCTGTACATGCCTTCACCCTCTCAATCAATACCCTCCCATATAATTTACCAGGAATACTCAACAAACTTATACCTCTGTAATTTGAGCACTCACTCTTATCCCCTTTGCCTTTGTACAATGGCACTATGCACGCATTCCGCCAATCCTCAGGCACCTCACCATGAGTCATACATACATTAAATAACCTTACCAACCAGTCAACAATACAGTCACCCCCTTTTTTAATAAATTCCACTGCAATACCATCCATATTATCCCTGGGGATAGGGGAGAAAGAATACCTCCCACGTATTCCCTGCGTGTCGTAGAAGGCGACTAAAAGGGAAGGGAGCGGGGGGCTGGAAATCCTCCCCTCTCGTTTTTTTTTTTTTTCCAAAAGAAGGAACAGAGAAAGGGGCCAGGTGAGGATATTCCCTCTAGGGCCAAGTCCTCTGTTCTTAACGCTACCTCGCTAACGCAGGAAATGGCGAATAGTATTAAGAAAAAAAAAATTATTTATATATATAAGTTGGCCTTAATCAGTGCGAGCAGTAACTTGTGCCTTCTCATATAACGTAGATATATTCATAGGTTTCCCTTAGCATATAAATCTCTTGTATAGCTGATGCAGTAAACTTCAGTGTACGTTAAGATAGCATTAATATGTAATACGAAGCTCACATGATAACGCACCTGTGGCTGATGTAAACCAGTAATATATTCTTCAGAGTCCACAAGAGTTCGCAGTGTTGACAGTCATTATGAATGTAACACAGCTGATGGTCTTAAGAGTTAAGCTGCCGTGGTGTTGAGAGGCCACGTTCTTAACCCCGGGATAAGATACGGCTGCAGTCTGCGCAGTAACTCTAACCCGAGTCCCAGACGGTATTACCCTCACGAGAGTCCCAGTGTGATGCTGATGCTGCTGATGCTGATGCTGCTTCTCATGACTTTAGCCGCAGCATAATAGTGGTGGTGGAGGCCACTTCAGTCGTGGTGGGTGGGGTAGAGCTTTCTGCTGTACTAATAGTGGTGGTGGCCAGTGCAGTTGTGGTGGGTGGGGTAGAGCTTTCTGTTGTACTAATAGTGGTGGTGGCCAGTGCAGTTGTGGTGGTTGGGGTAGAGCCTTCTGCTGTACGATCTTGTCTCAATCAATATATGTATGAGGCACTGAGGATGTTACTGCTGTTCTCCTGTAGTTAACCTCCTCATCAGCCATCAGGTCTTCTGGTTACCTGTCCTTTTCATGTAATTCCCATGACCACGCCCTTCCCTTCTCTGCCAATCTTTGGTGAACGTCCCACCGCACAATCGGCTGCAGTGGTTGACAGGAAGTTAACGATGAGTCTTCGTCTATCTGGACGAGGAAGATGAAACTGGAAACACTCGCTCGCTGAGTCAGGTTTCTTGATTGCTGCCATTACCATTAAACATGACAGTAAATACTGAATCATCTGATAATCCGCTTAGATTCTGAAGGCTTTATGGTACAACTACTTACAAGTAAAACTGCACGGAGTTTAATCTTCTTTTTCCATCCTTTGTTAAAGATAACACCATAAACGAAAAATCTACACCTGCTGTCACCCGTCCCTCACCTTCAACTATTACTCTGCCCCTCGTTCAGCTACAGATCTCCTCACGCAACAAACTTGAGAGCATTCGTGGAGTACTGAGAGTCCTGCAATGACATCATGACATCCGCTCTCCACCAAGCCCAGGAGAACTTTCCATTGTACACCAAAAGGAGTGAGTGGGTGAAATCCCCTCACAATGTCACTGGAGGAGGGTGGAGGGAGAGGGCAGTCTTGGATCTGGGGTAGATTATCATCAACCACCCTGCTCATGGTCCAGACCGTCACGTCCATTCTGTCAAAATCTTGAATTTGTGTTCCCCTTTAATCACTCGTGGGAAGGCAACGGAGTTTCACACTTCACTCCCGTCGATGTCTCTTAGCTTCATCGCACCTCATCCTCGAAACGTCCTCTCCAGTCACTACACGTGGCCTTTCAATAACGTAATAACTGCAATCACCACACATGGCATTCCAATAACGTAACCACTGCAATCACCACACGTCACATTCCAATGAAGTAACGAAACTAATTTGCGAAAAACGTTGTTTCCTGTGGAGGAATACTGTCTTCTCTTTGGAGGATGTCTCTCTCTATGTATATAATAACAAGTTACTCTTGCAGGTACGAAAGTATAGATCCCTTCCTTCTTCTTAGACCATCTGTTCAACTACTGTTGTGCAACCAAACGAGGTAAACGTACCAGGTACATAAGACCTGAGGAAAAACACTCACCTCTGTAGTACTCAGCACCCGTCTACAGTCAATGCGGTCTTGCTGCTCGTAAGGTGGAGCGTCTCTGTAAGCAGAGGCAGCCTGATAGCGACTCTTCATCAGTGGTGGTTTCCACTGCAACAAAAAATCTAAAGTTGTTTGTAGTCATAAGATCGAGATTCCAAGCTATGATAATGCTTCCCCTCACTCCTGTGATCATATTTACTCCGGACAGGTGTCTGTGTATGCTTTCTTTCTATCCGTCCTTCTTGCATGAATCTTATTATCAATTGTGTCTATTCATATCATCATCTGGGGACTCTCATCTTCAACCTCAATGCACAACAAAAAGTGGAGTTCCTAAGTACAGATACCATAACGTGTGCTGCTTTGCATACATTCGTTTTCGCATTTTTGTAAAGGCAACAAAGACAGCTTTACATATACAAGATGGAAAGCTACGATAACACCAGAGGGAGCCTGGTTCTCGTGGGGGCAGGGTGCGATAACAAGCCCAACCTCCCCCAGGCCAAGTATATAGGTCCCTCACCACCAGCGGCAGGACGCCCTAGAGCATAGGGCCCGTACCTCCTGAGTTGTAGGGAGGTTTAATCTCAAACAACAACATATCCTAACACCCTTACAAATAAAGGCCAATACACTTGCCTCACCACGAAGGAAAAACACTGAAGTCCCCTTCCGACGGAGAGAGAGATCCACTGACTCTGCCACCGTTGCAGGATAGTTTCGGTGAGGCGTCAGCTGCGTGGCACTGTCAGTGTTCATTAGGGCCATGACTTTTAGGTGTCAAATAACAAGAATTCCTCTGCAGTCAGGATAAAACTTAGGAAAACTCAGAGAGGGAGTCAGCAGGTCCCAGAGGCCAACGATGTAACACGAGCAAGAAGTTTCCTCAGTGACTGACCACAGAACAAAGCCTTTACAAGTCTTCTTCTTCCACAGCAAACAGTACATTGGCAGTCATACGCCACAGCACCTGCAGTTTCTTACCATGTCCCTTGCAACACCGAAAAAACTGCGCCATATCTTATTCCGTCCGCTACTCTTGTGTTCTATGGCGATAGCAGTACGCGTGAAAATCTTTATCTGACTTATATCACATTCACCCCTAACTCTTTTATGTAACCTTGCCAGTTCTGATTCAACCCCGAAAGGCTCACCGCACACGCAGTACACAAGACTGAAAACAGGACTGTGGAATGCTGAATTGTTTTACTGAAATTCGATCGTAACTCGGAAGTTTTGAAATAATCTGACGCTAATGTTTAGATTCGTCTAAGGATCAAGTTTATAATCAATTCATTGAGAGAATAATGAACAAACCGTATCTGACTCCCTTAAGGTTAGTTGGAGAGTCAGGATCCTACTGTTCAAAGGATCTTAAAAACAGTTTGGGTAAAAAAGTGAATCTCGAACTTCACCTTGTCTTTCCAATATATGATGGCATGGAAATAAAATGGTCGAACGGGAACAACGAATCAAATGAGAGTTCATGTTGAACATAAGGCAAATGATGTCATTTACGGATGTTCTGTGTTAAGGTACATGCCAGTATGGGACTGCAAATACATATATAAATTGAGTACAGCGTATCAGAAAACAGGGAGTGTATGGAATTCGCGTGAATAAACACGTGCATTTTACGTCAACTGGGCGAATCTAGCATGAAATTAGTCTTGTATGTACCACTGAATACATTAGGGATGCAGTAAGCTGATTACCTCTATGCAGTGGCCATGTGTGCAGGTCGATGACACGCTGGCGTGGGACGTAGTCATGTAAACATTACCGTAACATGACGTGAACACTGCGCCTCATTACACATTGCAGTAGTGTGTATAAAACGTAATGAAGCTAGAACAGATTTAATTCATTTTATTGGTGGATGGCATGCAAGCCTGCGGCATCACTGTAAATGGCTATCATTTTACATCTGTAGAGTATGGTTCCACACACACACACACACACACACACACACACACGTCAGACCCACATGTACAGCAAGACCTTTATATACACATGTTAATACACTCCTGACCAGCCACACGCACCGGAGCATCCGCCTACCAGGTGCTCCACACTGCTCACAATAGACCCTCTGCTCACAGGATGTCATTTACTTACGACAGACCCTCTGCTCACAACAGGCCATTTGCTCACAGCAGGCCATTTGCTTACAGCAGGGCCCATTTGCTCAAAGCAGGCCATTTGCTCACTGCAGCCCATCTGCTTAAAGCAGGCCGATTGCTCAAACAGGCCATTTGCCCATAGTACACCCTCTGCTCAAAGCAGGCCCTTTGCTCTGAGTAGACCCGCTGCTCACAGCAGACACTTTGCTGACAGTAGACCCTTTGCTCAAAGCGGTCCCTTCGCCAGTAAATACGAAACTCACACCAGCTCCACATATATGTCATGTATAGCAACACCAGCCCCTCACATACGCCATGTATATCACACCTTCCGCAAAGCAACACCAACAATACACACCAAGACCTCGTTTACGACACCATATACTCAGAAAAGACCCCGAACATACGACACTATCAAAAAACAACAGACCATGTCTATACGACATCATGTGTACAGGTCATGCATCCACTACAGTACCTCCATGTATATTAAGTCACTTCAGAAAGTAGACCCTTTACTCCCTCCTAAAGTAGGTAGACCCTGCACTCCCTCCTGACGTAGGGTAACCATGTCGTCAACAAGTATATGACACTGGCATAAATGCCACAGTCTTCAAGCACTGCGCGGTACTTACAAACGTGTCACACGCTCTTAATTCTTTCCCCAAGTATCATCACCTTCACAGTTCGTCACCTTAAGGAGCACCATACCAGTATCATGAATTCTATGTGAAACATCTCTGATTATCTCGCCCATAAACTGAATACAGGAGGACACTCGGTGTAGTGTACGGTAGCTAACACTGTTAGACTCACACCAGGAAAGTCCTTGACATTAGTTGCATACGTAGTAAATAGCTTTTCAGTCCTCGGCTTTGACTGGCGCATCGGAACGAGTATAGGAACGTGGTAAGATCCAGGAACTAGTAAAGGTAGTTCTTTCTAGTAGTCTGTGGGAGTTGATCACCTCCCTTGCCAGCTGCTGATGACAGGGTGACAAGTCTAGTGGTCGAGGTGGATGTATCTAGTTGGCCCAGTTCGAAATATCGAAGCACCGAAGAAATCCGGGGTTGAAACACTGAACCACTTCACTGGAAAAAAAATTTATACGAAAATATAATCAAAAACTGAGATACGGTTCAATATAATTCTGTTAATGTAACTTGGCTTGAGTGAGGCATTGTGGTCGATAAAGTGTCCAGCAGGCAACGTGAGGCTCTTAAACCCATTCGATTAAGCGAGTATGGGTTACCACAGGATGTGTATGTAGTTCATCTGGTCATATATCATCAAAATGCCCGGGAATCTCCGCTCTCTCTCTCTCTCTCTCTCTCTCTCTCTCTCTCTCTCTCTCTCTCTCTCTCTCTCTCTCTCTCTCTCTCTCTATCTATCTATCTATCTCTATCTATCTATCTATTATCTCTATCTATCTATCTGAAATAGACGAACAAACTCACCGAGGTTCCCACACCACCAGTGTTCTGCTGCACTTTAACCTCGCACCCCCTGCCAAGCCTCACTGCCTCCGCCTCCCCTTTAACCACTCCCCACCACAGACAGCCCTTCTCAGCGCCCTCCACAGCCCTTCCCAGCACCCTTCCGACAGCACTCGCACGTTCCTTCACCCCCCAGCCCAGTACACAGAAAATCAGTGACCCACACACCAACTTTGCTCCACACAACTTTCCCCTTCCTGACTCCCCGCACTCAGATTTACATACGACTCGCGGCTAACCCGACCCCCACCACAACCACAACCACCACGTCTTCTTACCCCTCGTCCTTCCCCAGCCTCTCAGTGCTATCTACGGCCCGTTACACAAAGCTTCTCCTCCGCAACACACCCTCTTCCGCCACAGGGGCCTAACGCCCCCTAAGTTTGTTTTCATAATTCTGGAGCGCGCCGCCGCCAACGGCAGGCTGATATGTGGCATCCAGAGGCCACGGGCGCTCACTCCCTCGTCTCAGAGGAGAGGATGGCGCTCGTGACGAATGGTGGTAATAAAAGAGGAACTGTGGGCGTGAGGAGAGCGGTAGAAACGATATGGAAGGGGGAGGAACTGGTGGTGGTGATGGGGGGGGAGGAAATGGTGGTGGTGATGGGGGGGAGGAACTGGTGGTGGTGATGGGGGGGGAGGAACTGGTGGTGGTGATGGGGGGGAGGAAATGGTGGTGGTGATGGGGGGGAGGAGAGATGGTTGTTGTGGGGATGAGGGGCTTTAAAAAATACGTGGCGGTTGTGGTTATTGCGGCTGATACAGTGTGTGTGGCAGTGTCGTAGCTATGGTTGTGGTGGTAGTGGTCATGACAGTGGGGGGTAATGGTTGTGATAGTAGTGATAATGCTTGTGACAGTGTTGGTTGAGGTTGTGATAGTGACTACAGGGGTTGTGACGGTAATGGCAGTGGTCGTGAAAGTAGTGGCAATGATTGTGATACCGATGGTAACGGTTGTGAAAGTAGTGATAGCGGTTGTGACGGTGATGTTCACACCGACTATGGTTTTGGTCGCAGGAATGACAGTGGCAGGTACGCTCCTACATGGTGGTGGATGGCTGGTGTGAGTGTAGTGTTGGCAGGGTGAGGTGAGATGATGATCGAGGTGATCGAGGCAGTAGCTCTCATGGTCTCGTTCGTGCTGGTGGCGTCTGTGGTGGTGGGTCATCTAGCAGTGGAGTGTACGGTAGGAAAAGGTGGGTGTCGGTGTAATCGTTGTAATTGATATTGCCAAGCATAGTTCGAATCAGCCTCTTCCTGTATGACGGTACGACCCTTGAGCATGACGGTACGAACCTTGAACACTATGGTTCGACTCGTGAGTATGTATGGAGTTGTGACAAGCCATCGCACCCAAGGGTCGTGCAGTCGTACTTAAAGATAAGTTCACATCCATTATGGCGAGGCCACAGCCACCACCTGGAGGATCTGTGAGGGCAGTAACGTGGTGTATGCATTTCCCATACGAGGAGGAAGAAGGACGAGGAGGAACGGAAACGCACTCGCCCTGAAGAGCATGGAGGCAGAAAAGAGATCGTTGGTGGATAAGAGAGGAGGGGATAGGACGAACATGAGACTAGTGTAAAACAAAAGGTACGTGATTATCGGAGCGTGCGATAACTAAAGCATTGAAATCCTCAGCATGGTAAGTGAGGAGGAAAGATGGGACAATTGATACGCCATTGGTGTATTACTTAATGGTATGGCTTTTCATATTACTGTAACAGACTCGCCGTCAACACACTCGTCAGCAATCAAACTAACCTGGCGAAGGTGAACATCTCGCCGAGGAATGTGAATTCTTCAACACTGAACTGCAGGCCGTGGCCGCCTCCCATCACATTAGCCTCCAACTCCTGAACTGTATCGAGATCAGTGTCAACCCACTAAAGACTAGATCCACGACCCTGCTGTTTTAAAGGTGGCGAGAGGATCCGTGCCTCTAAGACACCCAAATATGACACGGTTCGTGTGGGTTCTTAGAGGAAGTGATGCCGCTGCATTTGGAGATTTTAAAGTAGGTAATGCTGCTTGATGTGAGGATTTTAGAGTAAGTGATGTTGCTTCATGTGAGGATTTTAGAGTAAGTGATGCCGCTGCATTTGGGGATTTTAGAGTAAGTGATGCCGCTGCATTTGGGGATTTTAGAGTAAGTGATGCTGATTCACGTGAGGATTTCAGAGTAAGTAATGCTGCTGCTGCATTTGGGGATTTTAGAGGAAAAGATGTTGCTGCATGTGCGGATCTTGGAACAAGTGGTGGTGTTGCATGTGAGGGTCACAGAGCAAGTGATGTTGCACTTGCACACATCACCTCTGCTCCACATCAGCCAACCCTCAAAAAGGCATATGGGAGTTTTTGAGAAAAAAAAATAATTTTCACGCGTTTTATATTTGTTATAAGGGTCTCTTGAGACAGGCGCAGTAAGACCATAGGAAACCTATGACATTTTGAAGAAAGACAACAAGTAAACATAGTTTTGTACATTAATGATAGAATAGAATGAACGGGAAGATAAATGATAAATCAAGCAAACAACCATGAAAATATATAGATAATCAGAACAAATACAGGTTAAGCCTTAACAAAAATACAAAATTCGCAAGAAAAAACTAGCAAATATACAACCAAGGGAGCAGAGAGGGAAACAAATATACTTCCACGTGTCTATTTCATCCAGTTGGTCCAGTCATATAAGACCTGCCCGTTTCTAAGACGTTGCATGGTACTCAACTTCCACAAACACTCAAGATTTTCCTTCTTCTTCCTCTTTCTCCTCTTCTTCCTCTTCCTCGTCCTCCTTCACCTCTTCCTCTTCCTCGTCGTCGCCGTCGTCCTCCTCCTCCTCCTTTTCTTCTTCTTCTTCTTCTTCTTCTTCTTCTTCTTCTTCTTCTTCTTCGTCTTCTTCTTCTTCTTTTTGTTTTCCTTATTTCTTATGTTTCACTCCAGACCTGACCTCCTGGAGAACCTATGTCCGTGGCTGAAGCCTCCTGACTATTACGAAAACCTCTGTCCTCGTCCGTGGATCAAGAGTCCAACATTAGGGGGGAAAAAAATACGTACGCCCGGCAGTGCATCTTGCGCGACGCACGGAGCGACAGCGTCTCTCAGGCGGATACTGTCACGACGGCTGACCACGTCAATATCTGAGGAGCGGGAGGAGTGACGGGCCAGGAAGATGACGGACGAATTGGCGCCGAGATTTAGATAGGCTCTGAGAAATGCTGGGTGCTGTGTGTGTGTGTGTGTGTGTGTGTGTGTGTGTGTGTGTGTGTGTGTGAGGGGAGTTGTCCGGGGTGGGTGGGTGGGGGGGGGACGTAAGTGATGTATGAGACGTGGATGGTGATGGAGGTGGTGGGGAGACGGCGGCCCGCACTGCTGGCCAAGAAGAATGGATGCATAAAGTAAAGGTATTAAATGTATTTCACCATTTGGGTGACAGAAATGATGATACAGATTGATGATAGGAGTAAGGAGGGAAAGGGGCTCTTCTCTCTCTCTCTCTCTCTCTCTCTCTCTCTCTCTCTCTCTCTCTCTCTCTCTCTCTCTCTCTCTCTCTCTCTCAGACACCGTCATGGGCAAGCCATGTACCATCCTGGACTAGCCAGACATCATGAATAAAGCAGACCTCATCATAGGTAGGCCATATACCATCATGAGCAGGTCAGTTACCAACATGGGAAAGACAGACAATGTGTGAGGTCAGCTATGTGCTTAAAGCCAACGCATCATGGTGGGCAGCATACTGAATGAGCCATACCCACAGCAGAGGTCAAGGGCAAGACCAAGATAGCAATCTGGGTAGGTGAGGGAAGACTCGTGGGTTAAGAGAATCAGTGAGTCTTGCGTGATGCAGAGGACAAAGACACGACTATCAAAACCCTTCCGTAAGACCTGCAACGACGCAAACATTTCTCCCTACGAAGGATCTCGGGTTACGTTCCTCCACCACAAGCGAGAGGGGTGTATTAATGAGCCAAGTAGTGATGAAGGCCTAAAGATCTGTCGGGACTACAATTTCTACACAGGAACAGGAGAAATAAGTGTTTCCACAATAGCTAAAAAGAAGCATAGAAACTAGACTGATACGATCAGGAGAGTATTTCATTTCTTAATTCTTCTAAGCCAAAGTTGATTTTAAGAACTAGAGATGACAAGACCATTTTCTGGTGACCTTAGGTTGTGTTCGACAGACACAAGGGGATGTCTCGATCTTCGGGAGTAAAAAACAATTATGAAAACAGGAATTAGAAAGTAAGATCTGAGAAACTTTCATCTTCTCCATCATCAACAACCTCACAGAGTCCGACCAACAACACTCTGCCTCAAGTCTTGACTGCCCGCAGGACAAGGCATTACCTCGTCGTCCTCCCACACCACCTGCCCAAGGCCAGTAGCAGACGACAGTTACATTCTCCTCTTTTCTTTTCGAATTATCGGATTATCATATTCTTTCTCAAAGAGTCCTTTACATTACCCAGGCTATGATATCCTTCCCATTTGAAATAAAAAAACATCTGAAACTTCAAGAATGCTGAAAGGTAAGGGTTTCCATAATTTTTACGCCTATCAGAATCTCCTAACCCAAGACTTTGTCATGATCATAACTGGATCCATTATACTCGGAACGGAGATATGTCTTCGCACTGCATTATCACTAATAATCCTGATATTCTCCCATGCTTCAACCTCCACACGCAAGAAGGATACAGAACGTAAACAATTTACACGCCAAAGACAGAGATTCTGGACAATACGAATACACAACTGCACAAGACCAAGACGGAGGCATGGTTGATATGGCTAAGGGAATATCTATTACATTTCCAGAGTCAACATCTCATCCACTCGAACAATAACAAAACTCTTCATGGTCATATCATGAATAAGTCACCTACGATTTCACCACTGTTACCATTCCAAGTTCTCCCTGACTTCGCTTTGGAACTACATTCAATTAAATGGAAAATCTGTTTGCATCCACATCTGAGAGAAAACTTAACCTTTGATCCAAGCTTGCACTGTTTCCCAGCAGGGCTGAACAGTCTTCCCACATATACCGACGTCTTACTTTCATATCCATGACGCTTTGCCAGACCTTCGATAGCTGGAACCCAACACGATCTCTGGCTTGGAAGGCGTTCCCTGATCTCGATAATTATGATTGGGTGACTCTCCATCTAGTTACGGAAGTTGATCATTTCACACTGGCCAAGATGATGCAAAAGAAAAACCTTCAAACAAATTGTTATATACAGATATTTTCATCAGACTTTATATTGCACCGCCGCCCATGCCTCTCTTAACCCGTGGGACCCTTTTTTTTTTTTAAACGCAGCCGTTGTCTGCCTGCGATGATGGATGGATTATTAACCTTCCATCAGCGTTTAATGTTGCACAACCTCAACCATACGTCTCACATTCCTCCGTCTTTGTATCCGTCATTCACTGTTCCCTCATTTCTCATTCGCTGCCACGGTCACCGTCAGCGTTCTGTTGGAACCTGGACGCTGCGTTACTGCCTCATTGTTCGACATCAGTCCCGAGTTCAGATTTCTGTACTTACACACATATCCCTCCTCCCTCTACTGTTTTGTTCCTTGTGTACCTCTCGCCGCTTCAGTTTGCTGGTTGTACAATCTCTCTCTCTCTCTCTCTCTCTCTCTCTCTCTCTCTCTCTCTCTCTCTCTCTCTCTCTCTCTAACTAACTAACTAACTAATAACGCTTTCCAACTGCTCAAACAACAGCACCCTTTCCCCTTGGTAAAGAAAATTTAAACTCGGCCAGCATATCACTACTCATGAAAAAAAAAAAAACATAGAAAGATCAGACTCAGAGAGAGAGAGAGAGAGAGAGAGAGAGAGAGAGAGAGAGAGAGAGAGAGAGAGAGAGGAAGTTGCCCCTGATACTGCCAGCCTGCTGGAGGTACCATCGAGGCAATACACTCTTGCTGCTCTCTCAGCGATCACCAGAGCTCTTCCCTCCTCTGGCAGGAATATGGCCCGACCAGCGTCACAGACTGGTGGGTCAGCAGCCAGGACAGAAGCACCACCAGCACGGAAATGTCGTCCAGCGGGAGAACCAGCCATGTATTATTGCTCAATCTGACCAGCCAGAAAAAGAATGCTCCATCCTCGTCAATGTATCCTCTATCCCCGCCAGGGTGTCCCCTATCCCCACGAAGGTATCCCCTATCCTAGCAAGGCTTTGAGGTACGACAGCCTTGCATTATTCCCCCAACCTCTCGCCAGATCACCCTCACATTCCTCTCTGCATCGAGGCGAAAGGAACAAAACACCACAGAACAGCTCCGCCCTCGACGCCGCAGCTGTTTAAATATGAACAGTTCGTTCTTCGAGGATGCTGCAACCTCACATCTCAGCAGAGCCAAAATGCGATGCTGAAAGTCAGTTTCGTCGCAGAGAATATAATCACGTTAGGAAAAAATCGTACGAATACACGTCTTCCTGTTTGATTTTGTAAAAAAAAAATAAAACATTCGACTCACGATGAGAAAAATTACCCTCACATTTCAGGAGCTAAACAACAAGGCCTGTGTTCCTCCATGCAGCCACCACCCCCCTCTTGCTGCTCCACTCCTTCTCTTTCTCTCTTTCACACGTAAAATATTCCCTGCATTTCATCCTCGTTCTTACAGCTTCCCTTCCTCCCTTTCGCTTCCATTCTACGCTGAAAAACTAATGAGGGAAGGAAATGGCCAACCATTTTCTAAACGAACCATTAACTTCCTCCTGCACGTATGTTCTGTAATCTATATTATGGTTATTTTCATCACATCTCTTTATTCCTATATTCCACTTGCTTTATTAGCATTAGCTGTTTGTTTTATTAGCATCAGTTGCACGTCTGGATTTCATCTGAGCTTTACCTCATCCTAGACTTTTCTAGTTCGGTCTTGCTTACATTCATGACATGACTGATGCGATTCTGTTTCTGAATTCTGTACTCCGGGTTAAACCCATACAGGGCGGATCTGGCTCTCCTACAACACCTACACCTTACAACCCGTTTGGTGTCAGAAGCTTATAGTTCTGTCCAAATACAACCCAAGAAGAAGAGACTTACTTCGCCGAATGTCCGAAAGATTGTATATTTCTCATATTTTCTCTTTCAGGATTCTAATTAATGTGAAAATTATCGTTATTTATACATGCACTCAAGTACTTCTGTAAACATGGTAACACTAATGATATACACATGCGTTACCGGACTCCGCCTGCTTGCGTTTACGTCGCGAGTAAAATGTTACCTCGGCGAGGCTGAATTATCGAAGTACGGTCTCGTTGAAGATTTTCTTACGCCAAAGGAGTCCACCGTTTCCCTGCTACTGATTGCAGCGCGGTCTTGAAACTGAAGAAATCCATGAGGAAGTGTCCTTAGCATAACAATGATGATGATGATAATAATAATAATGATAATAATAATAATAATAATAATAATAATAATAATAATAATAATAATGATAATAATAATAATAATAATAATAATACCAATAATAATAATAATAATAATAATAATAATAATAATAATAATGATAATAATGATGATAATAATAATAATAATAATAAAAATGTTTTGCTGATCAAATTTTCTCTATCATGAACGAGTTCTTTAGCTTTTTCACACACACTGTCAGAGTTTCCAACCTTACATAAAGTTTCTAGTATATCCTTATTCCATACACCGCCCTCAACATCAAAGCACCACCACAGACACACCTCATACACCAACAAAAAACATCGCAAACATCACACTTCCACGTCACTTCGAGTTAACATCAACGCCATACTTCAGTTTTCCCCCACGACACACACACACACACACGTCACCAACATTACGACTCCATCGATTCCTACCATCGCCCCTGTGTACATAATTCACCTTATCATCACTTCACGTGCCTTCCCCCCTTCCCTACAAAAGACACGACCACCACACCTAAGACGCCCCCTCCACCATACCGTCACAACCACCTCCCCTTCTGCAGGACAAACCCATCTCGATCTGAGAAAAAAAATATACTAGGAACCTGGGTTACTGTACTGTTACAGTCCTCCATCAGATGATAACCTCCTGGTAAACCTTCAGGTCCTCAGATATATGTCCTATTTCCATGTACACCCACACTTACCCACAGCATCACACACACACATATATATATCTCCCCCTCTCTCTCCATATTACTCGCCACCACTTCGCCATAGCCGATGGTGTCCATATATACCCCATGACAAGAGAATAGCATGCGGAATCCGAAGCTTTGAAAAGAAAAAAAGAAAGGAACTCAAAGGACCAAATAAATGGTCGGAAATATCCTCACACGACCGGTCAATATGTGTTGGGGAAATCCAGCGTCTTCTCTTCCTCCGACAAAGATGTTAAATAATAATGATGCGAATAATAAACTCTGGCGAAGAATGGAGCAAGTTACGAGGCGGGAGCCATCTCGTCACCTTGGTCACGCCATAAACATCCCGGATTATAGGCCCAAATTATCTCTCTCATACAGAGGAAAACAAACTTATGCCTTAGGTACGCTAGAGCGGAAACTGCACTCGTGTTCATCTTCCTTGATGTCCGGTAATCTGAGCTCTACGAAGCCGTTCCCTAAGGGAGGAAATATTGCACATCCCGTAGGACGGGGGGGAAAAAGCTAAACTGGTAATTATCAACCTTATATTTTCATGGCCTAGAGGTGAAAATCGTAACATTGTCGCGTGTAATGATGATCGTTCCGTGCCATGAAGCTAATGGTTCTGACATACTTGGCTCCAGCAGACAGTTTTCCGGGCACTATTTACCGTCTTGTTTATGATAGTTTACGGGTCTTTTAAAGCAATTCGGCAGAGTAATTAATTGTCTTGACACGACTTATTCCCAAGTAAAGTTTTGCAGTTTAATCAGACCGACTTAGTCCTATCCTTGGGTATAAATACGAGAGAGAGAGAGAGAGAGAGAGAGAGAGAGAGAGAGAGAGAGAGAGAGAGAGAGAGAGAGAGAGAGAGAGAGAGAGAGAGAGACCTACCTCACCATAAGACCTACTGGAAGAAAGCTTTTATTCGACGACCTCGATAAACCAGATCCACGGACATAATACGAATGGCTGTTACCGACACAGTACAAGGAATATGGGTACGAACGACACAGCTGTGAGTTGCCACTGGATCACACTCCTTCATGCACGAGGGATAGAGGGCACGGTCAGGTGCCACAGTCATCATGGTGTGAGGGTAAGGATTGGGTTACTTTTCCGCGCAGCGAAGGTTGGAGCTGTACGGATGAGAGTGGGAATGTGTGAGGTGGAATGAAGAGGTACGTGGGAAATGTCACACATGTGTGGGAGGGAGAGCCAAGGAGGAAGGAGAGTTGGGTTTTCTGGAGGAAAGTCATGGGTTCATATAGGAAAGTCACATTAGCCACATGCATTGTGAAAGTGTATGTGGTCTTAGAATCATCTGTAACCCCTGAAGAAGGTGTTCAAGATTTTTCGGTTGGTGGATGTTGTAGCTTACGTTGACGGTCTTAATGACCCTGGCAGTTGATAGGCCTCAGGCGACCGCCCCTCTGACCCTCGAGGAAATTTTTATGGAGTTCCTGTGATCAGGTGGGTGGGTGGGTCACAACTCCTGTGATCAGGTGGGTGAGTGGGTCACAACTCCTGTGGTCAGGTGGGTGGGTCACAACTCCTGTGGTCAACTGGGTGGGTCACAATTCCTGTGGTCAGGTGGGTGGGTCACAACTCCTGTGGTCAACTGGGTGGGTCACATGGGTGAGTCACAACTCCTATGGTCAGCTGAGTGGGTCACAACTCCTGTGGTCAGCTGGTTGGGTCACAATTCCTGTGGTCAGCTGGTTCGGTCACAACTCCTGTGGTCAGCTGGTTGGGTCACAACTCCTGAGGTCAGCTGGGTGGGTCACAACTCCAACAGTCAGGGGCCGTGACCATTTGTTTACACTGAGGCGACTGCAACTCCATCATAGACCCTCACCAGTTTACTGGTCCAGATACCTAATTTGTTTATCTCGTTCACAGTCAAACCCATTGAACCTAGACTGGGGGTGGAGGGGGAGGGGGGGAGATCTCAGGTGGACGCACGTGTGTGTGTGTGTGTGTGTGTGTGTGTGTGTGTGTCATGATAACAAGGATCAACAGACTTTTCAAATAACTCTAGGTAAAACCTGCAAATCGATAGAGAAAACGGATACATACAACAAGAAACATGGGGTTTATAAAATACGGAGTATGTCAGACAGACTCAACTCAGAACACGAAGGCGAAAGTTAAACGATTGTGGCACGTTGCGTAGGAAGGCTCAGGAGGAGCGGAGGGGGGAAATGTCAGGTTCAGCAGTTGTTATGACTGGTTATATCCACGTGACGTAGCCCGCTTGGCCAGGCGTTCCCCTGGAACGGACCAACGTCACACTGGACCCCCCACCCTATCCCAGCCCCTTCTCTTTGAGGCTCAACGTTTGGTTAAAGACTCATTTTCATCCCAACTTTTTTCACATCGCTGGATAAGTTGGTCATCGATTACTTTATTCTTAACCTGGGGCGTTACCTACACCGTCAGACATACATACCACGAAAAGAAAATATTACTTTTATATTGTAGGCTTGGGTGAGGGAAAGGTTAGTCGTATACTGGAAATGTCAAGGGTTACCTGTAAAGTTCAGGGGTGTGAACTGTGAATATATTAATGTGTGTGTGTGTGTGTGTGTGTGTGTGTGTGTGTGTGTGTGTGTGTGTGTGTGTGTGTGTGTGATCACTACGTGTATTTATATGTTAGTAGGGAGAGAGTTCTGCACTGGTGTTGCCCCTTCTCTTAACCTTTGTTTATTGACCATGTTTTATTCCTGTGTGTGTGTGTGTGTGTGTGTGTGTGTGTGTGTGTGTGTGTGTGTGTGTGTGTCATAACCTATCTGTATTGGCACGGGGAGGGAGTGTCACACTCGTGAGGACCCATTACTTGAACTCTTCTCTGTGTGTGTTGACTGCTATGTTCGTGCAAACATTAATGTTGTTCAATGTGTTCACAGTACTTTCCACTTTGTCGGTATTGTTCCGCATCCATGTGCAGATATGCACACACACACACTCGGACGAACGCATATATACAGCCATAAGTAGAAATACACACACACACACACAGACACACATACACACACACACACACACACACCAGTTAGCACGGGGCCGCCCGGGTTCCAATCCTGAGTGCAGCAGTCAGCACACAACCAACCCAAGTGTTCATCCTCCCCTCGGTAGTGGTCGAAAATGGGTACCTGGCTTCGGCTGAGGGTGGAGGAAGGGTGTTTGTTTATGTGGGTGGACACACACACACACACACACACACACACACACAGGAATAAAACATGGTCAATAAACAAAGGTTAAGAGAAGGGGCAACACCAGTGCAGAACTCTCTCCCTACTAACATACAAATACACGTAGTGATCATACACACACACACACACACACACACACACAGACACACACACACACACACACACACACACACACAAGCAACAATCCTTTATCACACCTCTACCTCCCACGCTTTCAAGATACCCTAAAAGCCTCGCAAATAATTAAGACGCAATATGAATCCTCCTTGTGTCTCCTGAGAGAGATGGGACCCGAATGTCTCATAATCAACCCTATGGAAAACTTTGTCTTTAATCTCACGAAGAATGACATAGATATCTGATAGCAGCGACGTGTGTGTGTGTGTGTGTGTGTGTGTGTGTGTGTGTGTGTTATATACATGACCTGGTGATAGGAGAGAGGAACTTTTCTTCCTCTTAGATACGTTCTGTAGACTCGTCTCCAAACTGGGCTTTGGTTAAATTATATGAAAAGACAAAAAGAAAGAAGGAAAACTTTACGTCGAGCCGAGACAGCATTTCGACTCATCTTGGATCATCATCAAGGCTTTTTATTACTCAGTTAAGTTGGTGGAGTCTTGAAGATGGAGGAGGGTGTCGGGGAGGCTCCGTGAGCCGGCCGCTAATGAGCCTTTGATGGAGAACTGGAGCATTACCGCTGATTACCACCAACCAGCCCTCCCCAGGGAGCGCCCAGCGTGACCCCTGCAGCAGCGCTGCAACAGCCCCCAGCAACCGTCCGGGTCACGGAACTGCTGGGCTACACCCTCGTCTGGGGTCATGCCAGGTCACAGGATTACTGGGTTACACCCTCGTCAAGGGTCATACCAGGTCAAGGCAATAGAGTGACACCCTTGTTAGTATTATTGGGTCATACCATCTTGAGGGTCACACTGGGCTAGAGGTATAACATCGTTCAGGGTCAGGCCAGGTCACGTTGACACAGTGGTCACACACCAACTCCAGCTGGTAACAGGATTACACCAGGTCACATTACCACCAAGCTTACACCAAGTCACATTAAGATCAAGCGTACACCAGGTCACATTACCACCAAGCGTACACCAGGTCACAATAAGACCAAGCGTACACCAGGTCACATTACCACCAAACGTACACCAAGTCACATTACCACCAAGCGTACACCAGGTCACATTACCACCACGCTTACACCAGGTCACATTAAGACCAAGCTTACACCAAGTCACATTAAGACCAAGCGTACACCAGGTCACATTACCACCACGCTTACACCAGGTCACATTAAGACCAAGCGTACACCAGGTCACATTACCACCAAACGTACACCAAGTCACATTACCACCAAGCGTACACCAGGTCACATTACCACCAAACGTACACCAGGTCACATTAAGACCAAGCGTACACCAAGTCACATTAAGACCAAGCGTACACCAGGTCACATTACCACCAAGCGTACACCAGGTCACATTAAGACCAAGCGTACACCAGGTCACATTACCACCAAACGTACACCAAGTCACATTAGCACCAAGCTTACACCAGGTCACATTACCACCAAGCGTACACCAGGTCACATTACCACCAAGCGTACACCAGGTCACATTACCACCATGCTTACACCAGGTCACATTAAGACCAAGCGTACACCAGGTCACATTACCACCACGCTTACACCAGGTCACAATAAGACCAAGCGTACACCAGGTCACATTACCACCACGCTTACACCAGGTCACATTACCACCACGCTTACACCAGGTCACATTAAGACTAAGCGTACACCAGGTCACATTACCACCACGCTTACACCAGGTCACATTAAGACCAAGCGTACACCAGGTCACATTACCACCAAACGTACACCAGGTCACATTAAGACCAAGCGTACGCCAGGTCACATTACCACCACGCTTACACCAGGTCACATTAAGACCAAGCGTACACCAGGTCACATTACCACCAAGCGTACATCAGGTCACATTAGCACCAAGCTTATACCAGGTCAGACGAGAAACAGGAATATGCCTCATCAAAGACCACACGGCGCCAGAGCCATCAACAGTCAAACCAATTTCTACCACGAACAACAACAGGTCAGGTCACAGGTCGCAGGCACTGGGGTCCTGTGCCATCGTAACAGAGGTCTTGCCACCACACGACGCTGTTACTGACACTGACCATCCAGGCACCTGTGAGCTGATGATACTCATACACCGGGAACTGACGGTAAATTCGGAGCCTAACGGATGGAGGAAGCAGGGATTATTGCTCGCAATACTGAGGATACTGCAAGAGAGAGAAGTAGAGACACAGTAAGGTCTGAGATGGTGACGTTAATCCTATGGCAACGTAGATATCATACGTATATCTATATATATATATATATATATATATATATATATATATATATATATATATATATATATATATATATATATATATTTTTTTTTTTTTTCTTTTTTCTTTTAAACTTCGCCATTTCCCGCGTTAGCGAGGTAGCATTAAGAACAGAGGACTGGGCCTTTGAGGGAATACCCTCACCTGGCCCAATTCTCTGTTCCTTCTTTTGGAAAATTAAAAAAAAAACGAGAGGGGAGGATACACACACACACATTGGAAAGGATCACAATTTTGCGCGTGATCCAGTATATTCCTAAGAGTCCACGGGGAAAATGAAACACGATAAGTTCCCAAGTGCACTTTCGTGTAATAATCACATCAACAGGGGAGACACAAGAGAGAAATATAACAGTCAGTTGATATACAACGAAAAGACGAAGTTAGGACGCCATTTGATAAACATGCGACTGTCCAAGACAGAAAACGAGCGTTCATAAACTTATCATTTTACAAATCTTATCAACAACAAAGTTGTCTAATTTGTACAGACCATCACTAATAATAAGATTATAATTCTCTGTGTATCCAATAATAGAGGATTCACTGATATTTCTCGTGGTAATAGAGTTAGAGTTAATAACTGAGATGGCATTACTCCAGTCAATACAATGATCATAGTTTTTATCGTGATTAAAAAAGGCATTTGATTCTTGTCCAGTTCTTATACTATATCTATGTTGCTTAAGTCTAACAGAAAGATCCTTAGCAGTCTGCCCGGCATGAAACTTATCACAATATCTGCATGGCACTTTACAGATGCACCCAGGAGAATCTTCTGGTGAATTCCTGATTAAGATATTCTTTATACTATCATTGTTGCTGAAGGCAACATTTACATTGAAGGATTTAAGCAATATGGGAAGAAAAGTAAAATAATCATTAAAAGGGAGAACTAAAAGATTCTTGGTGTCAATGGGAGATTTGGGCTCAACTCTATAGAATGATTTCTTTGCTAACTTAAGGGATTTATCGATGAAAGATCTAGAGTACTTTAACTCATATTCTAGATCTAAGTTAAAGTACCCTAGATCTTTCATTGATAAATCCCTTAAGTTAGCAAAGAAATAATTTCTAGAGTTGAGCCCAAACCTCCTATTGACACCAAGAATCTTTTAGTTCTCCCTTTTAATAGTAATTTTACTTTACTTCTCATGTTGCTTAAATCCTTTAATGTAAATGTTGCCTTCAGCAACAATAATACTATAAAGATATCTTAATCAGGAATTCACCAGAAAATTCTGGATGCATCTATAAAGTGCCATTCAGAAAATGTGATAAGTTTCATGCTGGGCAGACTGGTAAGGATCTTTCTGTTAGACTTAAGCAACATGAATATAGTATAAGAACTAGACAAGAATCAAATGCCTTGTTTAATCACGCTAAAAACTATGATCATTGTATTGACTGGAGTAATGCCATCTCAGTCATTAACTCTAACTTCGTCTCTTCGATGTATATCAACTGACTTATATTTCTCTCTTGTATTTCTCTCTTGTGTCTCCCCTGATGATGTGATTATTACACGAAAGTGCACTTGGGAACTTATCATGTTTCATTTTCCCCGTGGACTGATAGGAATATATATATATATATATATATATATATATATATATATATATATATATATATATATATATATATATTTATATATATATATATATATATATATATATATATATATATATATATATATATATATATATATATATTTTTTTTTTTTTTTTTTTTTTTTTTTTTTTTATACTTTGTCGCTGTCTCCCGCGTTTGCGAGGTAGCGCAAGGAAACAGACGAAAGAAATGGCCCAACCCCCCCCCCCATACACATGTACATACACACGTCCACACACGCAAATATACATACCTACACAGCTTTCCATGGTTTACCCCAGACGCTTCACATGCCTTGATTCAATCCACTGACAGCACGTCAACCCCTGTATACCACATGACTCCAATTCACTCTATTCCTTGCCCTCCTTTCACCCTCCTGCATGTTCAGGCCCCGATCACACAAAATCTTTTTCACTCCATCTTTCCACCTCCAATTTGGTCTCCCTCTTCTCCTCGTTCCCTCCACCTCCGACACATATATCCTCTTGGTCAATCTCTCCTCACTCATTCTCTCCATGTGCCCAAACCATTTCAGAACACCCTCTTCTGCTCTCTCAACCACGCTCTTTTTATTTCCACACATCTCTCTTACCCTTACGTTACTTACTCGATCAAACCACCTCACACCACACATTGTCCTCAAACATCTCATTTCCAGCACATCCATCCTCCTGCGCACATCTCTATCCATAGCCCACGCCTCGCAACCATACAACATTGTTGGAACCACTATTCCCTCAAACATACCCATTTTCGCTTTCCGAGATAATGTTCTCGACTTCCACACATTTTTCAAGGCTCCCAAAATTTTCGCCCCCTCCCCCACCCTATGATCCACTTCCGCTTCCATGGTTCCATCCGCTGACAGATCCACTCCCAGATATCTAAAACACTTCACTTCCTCCAGTTTTACTCCATTCAAACTCACCTCCCAATTGACTTGACCCTCACCCCTACTGTACCTAATAACCTTGCTCTTATTCACATTTACTCTCAACTTTCTTCTTCCACACACTTTACCAAACTCAGTCACCAGCTTCTGCAGTTTCTCACATGAATCAGCCACCAGCGCTGTATCATCAGCGAACAACAACTGACTCACTTCCCAAGCTCTCTCATCCCCAACAGACTTCATACTTGCCCCTCTTTCCAGGACTCTTGCATTTACCTCCCTTACAACCCCATCCATAAACAAATTAAACAACCATGGAGACATCACACACCCCTGCCGCAAACCTACATTCACTGAGAACCAATCACTTTCCTCTCTTCCTACACGTACACATGCCTTACATCCTCGATAAAAACTTTTCACTGCTTCTAACAACTTGCCTCCCACACCATATATTCTTAATACCTTCCACAGAGCATCTCTATCAACTCTATCATATGCCTTCTCCAGATCCATAAATGCTACATACAAATCCATTTGCTTTTCTAAGTATTTCTCACATACATTCTTCAAAGCAAACACCTGATCCACACATCCTCTACCACTTCTGAAACCGCACTGCTCTTCCCCAATCTGATGCTCTGTACATGCCTTCACCCTCTCGATCAATACCCTCCCATACAATTTACCAGGAATACTCAACAAACTTATACCTCTGTAATTTGAGCACTCACTCTTATCCCCTTTGCCTTTGTACAATGGCACTATGCACGCATTCCGCCAATCCTCAGGCACCTCACCATGAGTCATACATACATTAAATAACCTTACCAACCAGTCAACAATACAGTCACCCCCTTTTTTTATAAATTCCACTGCAATACCATCCAAACCTGCTGCCTTGCCGGCTTTCATCTTCCGCAAAGCTTTCACTACCTCTTCTCTGTTTACCAAATCATTTTCCCTAACCCTCTCACTTTGCACACCACCTCGACCAAAACACCCTATATCTGCCACTCTGTCATCAGACACATTCAACAAACCTTCAAAATACTCATTCCATCTCCTTCTCACATCACCGCTACTTGTTATCACCTCCCCATTTGCGCCCTTCACTGAAGTTCCCATTTGCTCCCTTGTCTTACGCACCCTATTTACCTCCTTCCAGAACATCTTTTTATTCTCCCTAAAATTTACTGATAGTCTCTCACCCCAACTCTCATTTGCCCTTTTTTTCACCTCTTGCTGTGATAAGGAAATCAGTTATGACATAGTTTCACTACATTTGTTTAGCTTTTGATTCGAGTGACTATAACAGGAAACAGAGATATTTGAATACATTATTTTCCAAAGGGCAAACCTTTCCATGCGTTCGGAATTAAACTATGGTACGTAGAGACCGGCTTTGTTGATAAATTTACGTACATTAATCATAAACATTTAACCTTAATATCTTTTGCTATGTGTAAAACTTTCATCCTTAACAATGAGGATTCACATTTTTTCAATTTTGTTTTGTATTAGAATGTGATTTCAATCATTGTTACACAGTTTATTCATATTATAATATTGTTATCCCTACGGATAGGGGAGAAAGAATACTTCCCACGTATTCTCTGCGTTTAGTAGAAGGAGACTAAAAGGGGACGGAGCGAGGGGTTGGAAATCCTCCCCTCCAGTTTCTAATTTTCCAAAAGAAGGAAAAGAGAAGAGAGCCAAGTGAGGTTATTCCCTCTAGAGGTTCAATCCACTGTCCTTAACGCTACCTCGCTAACGCGTGAAATGGCGAATATGTATGAGAAAAAAAAAACCATTGTATCCGTCTATATCTAGACAGTATAATGCACACACGGGACACCGAAGTAATACACGATAATATGTCTGTACACACCACGGGAGTCCATGGGAGGGACAGACAACTGGAGTCCTGACGGTCCATGACGAGGTTATCTGTTGGAGGACAGGAGCAAAAGTCCTGACATCTCAGTGTTATTTGTGGTAGAGACAGGAAAGTATAGCACAAGGCACCTCCCCACCCACCACTTCTTCCACTAATAGGAAAACGAAGTTGTTGGAGGAACACCATGTAGAGGTTAGCGTTCCTGGCCGTGACGCATTCACGAGCCGCCCAGGGTCGAGCTCATAGGTTCGAAAGCTGGATGCGGCAGTCGGTCCACAGTCAAACGAACTGTTAATCACCCCTGGGGGTCAGTCGATAAAATGGGTACCTAGCTCAGGCTAGATTATATATATATATATATATATATATATATATATATATATATATATATATAGAGAGAGAGAGAGAGAGAGAGAGAGAGAGAGAGAGAGAGAGAGAGAGAGAGAGAGAGAGAGAGAGAGATTTAGATAGCTATATAGATAGATAGATAGATAGATAGACAGATAGGCAGACAGATAGATAGACGGACAGACGGACAGATAGACAGTTAGATACAGACAGTTATCGTTAATGAGATGGCCTTGATTAGGGCCTCAGTTGCCCGTGCCGTCTCAGCTTACATAAAACAAAAGGAAGGAGGGACTATACTACCATGGAAATTCTATAGGTGAATATGAACTGTGACCCAAGCGAGAGTTCTGGATAATGCTTAAACGTGAAATAGAAAAAAAAAAAAATAAACCCAACAATTCCCGATTTTTTTTTGTTTCAATCTTGACCGTTGTTTATTTACTGACATTAGATACAACTGATGGATTCGTCAAGCTTTGAAATATAGATTTCTAGTGATTCATGCCAAGATTCTGCTTAAGATATCTTGAGATGAATAAAAAAAGTCTATGTTAATTTCCTAAAGTTATGTCTTGTACGATGTCCTGGGATTTGAACTGACGTTGACGGGGTCATGTCACAAAGGTCAGGATACCATTACCCATACGTGTTCAAGGCTGGTCCCGTTGCACGTGTGGATCAAGGTGTAAGGTCCCCTTCAAGTGCTTGGAAACTGTATAGATGGTCATGAAATTCATAAGGCACGTGCATACAGGGTAATAACCCACTGCGATGTCCTTCTTGGCCAAGTATTCCTAGATATCCTCCGAGAGCAGAAGACAGGCCCAGGGTGCACGAGTCACTATTGCGTGAGCCACTACGCGTCATGCCGAGTACGTGAGCTGCAGTGTTTCGGGTGATTTAAGTGATACTTATCTTACAAAGACAAAGTTATATTTATAGTATTAAAGTTAAGACCTCAAAAGGGCTTTTTACACTGTAGCTCTCATGACGCTACTTGAGATGAATCATAACTCCCCACTGAGGATTTGAACCCTAAGTACCTAAATATCTGTCTGATGATATATATATACACACACACACACACACACACACTAGTTCGTATGGGACCAGTGAAGTGTCACAGTGGTGTCAGCGGTGGGGTTTCTGCCTTGTGTTGCAGTACATCTCAAGATTATCCACTTAGTCGACTGGTTGAATAAGTAGATATGTCTTATCTTCAACCCTCGTCCTCCGCCTTTACTTAGCCCGGCTACGCGTCCGTCCCCTGGGAGGTTCGACACTTTGAACCTCTTATCTACCCCCAGGGAGAGAATTTCCAGCGAAAGAAAACTGAAGACTCGTGATAAAAAGAGATTAATGAAAATTCAATAAATCCAGAACATAATTATTTACGGTCTACGGTCGGAACGATAACCCAAGACGAAAAAAAAAGAAGAGAAAAAGAAAAAACGGAAAAATATCGTAATGTCTCATCTGAAAACCGCTGTGTATCTTTCAGGAGAAAAGTTACCGAACACTTCCACAAATGTTAATGAAAGTGTAAAGTTTTGTCGTTATCTGGAGCCTGACAGTAGGTTTTGCTGGGAAACCCTTTACCTACAGACACGTTCAGCTTTGCCACAAAAACTGTCTCAGACAAATCTTTCGGCTGTGGTAGTTACCGTTCCTGACCGTGAGGCATTTACGGGCCGCCCAGGGTCGAGGGCACAGGTTCGAATTCTGGATGTGGCAGTCGGTCCACTGTCAACCCAGTTGTTCATCCACCCCGTATGGGTTAGTCGATAAAATGGGTACCTGGCGCAGGTTAGAGTCGCCCGTGCCATCTCAGGTAACATAAAAAAAAAGTTATACAGTGTTGCTAAGGAGAGAGTTAGTTTATAGAAAAACTATAATGCCGTCTTCCTCGTGTAGCACTGTCTTCACACTGGCTTCAGATAGAGGTGCGTGCTCTTACCGCCACTTCTTAATGCTAAACCCGCTAATTTCCCACTTAAATGAAAATACAAAGAATACGATTAATAGCATACTGGCGCCCCCTCTCCATTTACTGTATGTTTCTTTCTCCTCATAATGATGTGAAATAGTTGTGTTCAGAGGGACAGGGCCCCATTAGGGTAAACCCCCCTCCCCAGACAATGCAAATAGGTCATTACATACACACACACACACACACACACACACACACACACACACACACACACACACAACCAGACTAAGTCCAGAGCCCATTTATCATGCAGCCATGACGAGAATGAACAACTTGGTTGGCCGTGGGCTGACTGCCGCTCCCAGGAATTGAACCCGGGCCCGTGTGTGTGTGTGTGTGTGTGTGTGTGTGTGTGTAAAAGGGTTCTGCCTGTCTTTCTATATATGTGTATGAGCTTTTGTGTGCGTTTCTGTTTATGTATATGGGCGTGTGTACCATGTGCGTGTGTGCGACTGTAAATACAATTGTGTGTGTGTGTGTGTGTGTGTGTGTGTGTGTGTGTGTGTGTGTGTGTGTGTGTGTGTTCATGCTTTAAAGTGAGTGTTCGTGTTCGTTCTTAATCACATTTGTTTATTAAGCTTTAGTTCAAGCTAATTCATCCATGTTCCGGTTTGAACAAACAGGCGGGAGCCAGTGAGTCTCTCTCTCTCTCTCTCTCTCTCTCTCTCTCTCTCTCTCTCTCTCTCTCTCTCGTACTGGGTAAGGCAGATCCAACAGACCGGCAATCGGGCAAACGACTCTGGGTTACACATGCTTCACTGGAGGCCACGCTAGATGGACCTCAGATGAGGGAGGAAGCGAAAACACCCTCACTGTCCGAGAGGCGGAGGCGGAGGTACGCTCCTCGGCCACAAAAATAACTCCGGCTGTAAAACCCGGAGGTGTTCAACTTGCTGTGTGTGTGTGTGTGTGTGTGTGTGTGTGTGTGTGTGTGGGAGGAGTCAGCTGCGGAAACCGTTGTGGCGCCCTTTTTTTCCCCCCTCCGATGGCCGGCCACTGCCGTTGCTGCTGCTGCTGCCAGCCAGCGGTTCGGCTGGTCTTAACGCTCATTACTTCCCTCCTGCCGCTGATGCTGCTCCTCGCCCCCTCTCCTTCTGCCGCCTACTCGCCTTACGTATGCTCTCTCTCTCTCTCTCTCTCTCTCTCTCTCTCTCTCTCTCTCTCTCTCTCTCTCTCTCCTGGTCCCGTTGAGATTCAGTTCATTCCAGCTCATTGTAATCTTTTCCAGTTAACTCCCATTTTCTCTCTGATCTCGTTTTCTCTCTGGGAAAGGAATCCCCTTGAAAATCATTTCACATCAAAATTGAAAAAAGAAGAAAAAAAAAAGTTTGAAAGGTTGAAACCTTTAGTCGCTCAGGATCAAATTCTCTTCAAGGGGAGAGCTATACCAGGACTGCTTTCCCTTAACTTGGTCTATGAACTCAATCTCTTTACCGTCTATACTAAGCCTTCCTCACATGGGTTATCATAAATAATCGTAAATCTGAGGTTTGATGCACTACCCAATCCTGGTCTCCCTTGAGTGTGAGCTGTGGGTGATTACCATTTGTGTGCTGCGGGAGGGGTTAAGAGAGTTTTACACTCGTGTTGTCCAGTCTCGTAACCATATATGTGTGTGTGTGTGTGTGTGTGTGTGTGTGTGTGTGTGTGTTATGCCAGTGAATTGTAGGCACCAGCTTGATGACAGACAGTGACAAGTTCCTCCAAAGATGAAGGGAGAAAACAGATGATATCAGTGACATGACATTTAGCTTGTCAGAAACCATGTAGAGGTAGTTTTACAAATATAAGAACATCAGTGATTAATCCTGTCTTTCTCTTATCATTCTCTTATGTAAGTAGCCTAAACATACGTATATATGTAGGTACAGTATACAACCGTGGGTCAACTAGACGCAACCCCCTGAGAAATCCGGCTGTACTACCAGTCGAAAAACAAAAGCTTCATGCGCGAGGCGGAGGGAAAGAACCACAACAGCGCCTACATCACTAAGATGCCAGACGCGCAGTTCTGGGACGAAGTCTTGAAGAACTTGCGTTAACCGTAGCCACAACATCAGCAGCGGTAGCCATAACAAAGAAAAAAAAATACCAACCACAAACCAGGAAAAATACCTCGTACACACTGGCTCACCTCCCAGAAATTAAAGGACCGAGGAAAATAAAAGCTTGGAGGTGGGTGTGTGTGTGTGTGTGTGTGTGTGTGTGTGTGTGTGTGTGTGTGTGTGTGTGTGTGTGTGTGAGAGAGAGAGAGAAAGCTCGCATCTAGTATTCAGCAGGAGTCGTCAATGCCTCCTTTTATTCCCCGAGGGTCCTTAATGTACACGGTATCACCAGATTCAATTTCCCACATAACCATCTTTGAATTTTGTAGCCGAAACATGGCGAGCATTTCTGGGATGGGGGGAGGGGCTGAGTCTTGGAAGAATTTAATCATTTTGTGCAGGCTGCGTGAAAGTTGGGAGGGATTTCAGACAGCCTGGGAGAGTTTGCGGACAATCTGAAAGAAATTTAATGGCCTAAGAGTTCCTACCCGATTCTATTCTTTGGTCAGGATCTGACTTTCACTTGCCCGGAGGATATTCCAGTCGCCTCCGCTGGGTGGGCAAGTACCTAGACCTACCACACTTACATTTGCTTTGGATAAGAGGTCGCCCACAGTGCTTATGTATTCTTATCCCAACCAGTTTTTACTTTATTCCCGTGCATTACGTATCTCATTTGCATAATATATGGAATGCACATTACCTTGCATATATATATATATATATATATATATATATATATATATATATATGTGGAAGTCGAGAACATTATCTCGGAAAGCAAAAATGGGTATGTTTGAAGGAATAGTGGTTCCAGCAATGTTGTATGGTTGCGAGGCGTGGGCTATGGATAGAGTTGTGCGCAGGAGGATGGATGTGCTGGAAATGAGATGTTTGAGGACAATGTGTGGTGTGAGGTGGTTTGATCGAGTAAGTAACGTAAGGGTAAGAGAGATGTGTGGAAATAAAAAGAGCGTGGTTGAGAGAGCAGAAGAGGGTGTTTTGAAATGGTTTGGGCACATGGAGAGAATGAGTGAGGAAAGATTGACCAAGAGGATATATGTGTCGGAGGTGGAGGGAACGAGGAGAAGAGGGAGACCAAATTGGAGGTGGAAAGATGGAGTGAAAAGGATTTTGTGTGATCGGGGCCTGAACATGCAGGAGGGTGAAAGGAGGGCAAGGAATAGAGTGAATTGGAGCGATGTGGTATACAGGGGTTGACGTGCTGTCAGTGGATTGAATCAAGGCATGTGAAGCGTCTGGGGTAAACCATGGAAAGCTGTGTAGGTATGTATATTTGCGTGTGTGGACGTATGTATATACATGTGTATGGGGGGGGGGGGTTGGGCCATTTCTTTCGTCTGTTTCCTTGCGCTACCTCGCAAACGCGGGAGACAGCGACAAAGTATAATAAAATATAAATAAATATATATATATATATATATATATATATATATATATATATATATATATATATATATATATATATATATATATATATATCATACGTCAATTATAATCATTATTATTATCATATCGTGTAACAAAGAAAATAAATCGCACCCTTTAACTCGGTCAATGATATTTATCTCCTCTTCGTCCATCCATATCAGTCCTACAGAAAAAGTCTGTCAACTTTCCTCCACCCGGATTTATGCCTCAAAATTCCTTCGTTAAGATTGAAAAATAATATAAGAGTACACGATCACAGAGAAAAAATTACTCAATAACAATAATAATAATGATGATAATAATGATAATAATAATTGATAATAGAATGATAATAATGATAATAATAATCAATAGTAATAATGATAATAATAATAATAATAATAGTAATAATAATAATACTAATAATTATATTGATATTAATAATAATAATGATAATGATCATAATAATAATAAACAGTTGAACGACATGAGACGCTGCAGCAGATCGTACTTCACGCCAAATTATGATGTGTAAAATTTAGCCACTCGCCGCCCGCCACTGTGGTGAGCGCGCGCCATTCTGGTCGGACTCACGAGAATGAAACGTACCAACTGTGTGACGGTCCTCAGCGTCAACACTGCCACACATTAATCTTGATCTACTTCCGCCGTCGGGGAGAAAAAAAAAATAGCAGTAGTAGTAGCAGTAGTGTGTGTGGTGTGTGTGTGTGTGGGTGTGTGTGTGTGGTGTGTGTGTGTGGTGTGTGTGTGTGGGTTGGTGGAATGTTGCCGGATATATATCCCAGAAGCATTTAGCCAAGCAAACGGGGAGAAATCTGACAGTGAAAGGAGTTGCCAACTTTACAACACTTCCTTAACACTTTTAGGATTTGTCCAAACTTGCGCGTCCCATCACCTCGCGTCTCCTTTTTTTCTTCTTTTTTTTTTATAACACCGACAGCGAGCTTGAGGTGCAAGGCCAAAATGCCCTCAGGGCCTCTAAACATGCGAGCGATGCATTTCGGAACAAACCGCTGATGACTGGGGCAGATGACGCCAAAGTTTGTACCGATTTTCTTCGCCTTTTCGCAGCCTTACAATGAATAACACTACAAAAAAAAACATAAAGGAAACAAGGAGAAAAAAATAATGCCCGCGTAAATCTTTTCGAGGAGGCAGCTAAAAATGTTTAAATGCGATGGAATATGTGACGTGGTAGTGGTGGTGGGGGGGGGTCCTAACGTCTGTGGGGGGGGGGGGGTGACTGAAGGGGGGAATGTTTCTTCTTCCACTTACCACTTGCGTGCTGACAGTAAAAGTGGCATCATCATCTTCCTCTGTCTGCTGAGACAGAGAGGGAGTCACCCGTCACTTCTGTCTTTTTTTTGGCTGGAACTGACCAAGTGTGAGGGTGGAGTGTGGATGTATCTGGTTGTTATAACATTGTTAGCGGTACCTCGGTGAATCTTTTGGTATGAGGGAACCATACTGTCGGCTTGTGTTATCATAACCCTGATGAGTCGGGGTTTGCCTGCCCGATGGTTAAGCAAGGATTAGTCCATTCTGTCGAAATACGAGTGTACACAGTTCTTTTCAAAACAGAGCGAAAGTACAACTACTTTGTCCTTTGTCTGTTTCGCATAAGATGGACAGGTCGACCCACACACCCTTCAGGATTGGAAGAGATCGAGAATAAATTTCGTTTTCTTTCTCTTTAAAGTGTGATCTTTCTCATCTGTTTTTACCTAGAAGGGACTCTCTCTCTCTCTCTCTCTCTCTCTCTCTCTCTCTCTCTCTCTCTCTCTCTCTCTCTCTCTTCAAGCATCAGGTAATGTGGCTAGTGCGGGGACTTACGAAGCGCCTGAGGCTGAAGGTATCTCTTGGTCGACTACATGAGGTGGGGTGGATCTTTCTGGCCTCGGACAGAACTCTAAGTTATTGGTTTCTCTTGTGCACTCTGACACTGACGGGACTCTCTCGTGGGTCGCCTGTGGATGTGACAGTCTGCAGTTGATTGACAATGAACAGGGTTATCATTCTGTCAGGGATTCGACAGCTCCCACTGTTTGACATAAGTGTAGCAGCGAGAGGATGTAAGGCATGTGTACGTGTAGGAAGAGAGGAAAGTGATTGGTTCTCAGTGAATGTAGGTTTGCGGCAGGGGTGTGTGATGTCTCCATGGTTGTTTAATTTGTTTATGGATGGGGTTGTTAGGGAGGTGAATGCAAGAGTTTTGGAAAGAGAGGCAAGGATGAAGTCTGTTGGGGATGAGAGAGCTTGGGAAGTGAGTCAGTTGTTGTTCGCTGATGATGCAGTGCTAGTGTCTGATTCATGTGAGAAACTGCAGAAGCTGGTGACTGAGTTTGGTAAAGTGTGTGAAAGAAGAAAGTTGAGAGTAAATGTGAATAAGAGCAAGGTTATTAGGTACAGTAGGGTTGAGGGTCAAGTTAATCGGGAGGTAAGCTTGAATGGAGAAAAACTGGGGGAAGTGAATTGCTATAGATATCTAGGAGTGGGGTTGGCAGAGGGTGGAACCATGGAAGCGGAAGTGAATCATAAGGTGGGGGAGGGGGCGAAAGTTCTGGGAGCCTTGAAGAATGTGTGGAAGTCGAGAACATTATCTCGGAAAGCAAAAATGGGTATGTTTGAAGGAATAGTGATTCCAACAATGCTGTATGGTCGCGAGGCGTGGGCTATGGATAGAGTTGTGCGCAGGAGCGTGGATGTGCTGGAAACGAGATGTTTGAGGACAATATGTGGTGTGAGGTGGTTTGATCGAGTAAGTAATAATAGGGTAAGAGAGATGTGTGGTGATAAAAAGAGTGTGGTTGAGAGAGCAGAAGCGGGTGTTTTGAAATGGTTTGGTCATATGGAGAGAATGAGTGAGGAAAGGCTGACAAAGAGGATATAAGTGTCAGAGGTGGAGGGAACGAGGAGAAGTGGGAGACCAAATTGGAGGTGGAAAGATGGAGTGAAGAAAATTTTGAGTGATCGGGGCCTGAACATGCAGGAGGGTGAAAGGCGTGCAAGGAATAGAGTGAATTGGAACGATGCGGTATACTGGGGTCGACGTGCTGTCAATGGATTGAACCAGGGCATGTGAAGCGTCTGGGGTAAACCATGGAAAGTTCTGTGGGGCCTGGATGTGGAAAGGGAGCTGTGGTTTCGGTGCATTATTACATGGCAGCTAGAGACTGAGTGTGAACGAATGGGGCCTTTGTTGTCTTTTCCGAGCGCTACCTCGCACACATGAGGGGGGAGGGGGTTATTATTTCATGTGTGGCGAGGTGGCGATGGAAATGAATAAAGGCAGACAGTATGAATGATGCACATGTGTAAATATGTATATGTCTGTGTGTGTGTATATATGTATGCGTTGAGATGTATAGGTACATATGTATTGTGTGTGTATATACTGTATGCTTGAGATTGTATAGGTGACATTGTATATCTGAGTGTGTGGACGTGTACGTATAGTACATGTGTATGTGGGTGGGTTTGGCCATTCTTTCGTCGTTTCCTTGCGCTACACAATCCGCTAACGCGGGAGAACAGCGACAAAACAAATAAATATATATATATATATATATATATATATATATATATATATATATATATATATATATATATATATATATATGATTACTATGTGTGTATATGTCACAGGGAGTAAGTTTTACACTGATCTTGGTTCGTGTGTGTGTGTGTGTGTGTGTGTGTTTAGCAGTGAATACTTAATACCAACAGTTGTTCAAAGTATCTGACAGACGGCAGCGGTCAGGGTTTTTGTCACTGTCACATTGAGCAAAACTTGCGTCGAGATACCAGCGCAGTAAACCATCCTCTGTTTTCAGCCCGAGATAAGACTTCCTGCACCACGTTGCTCTCGGCTCGGAGGAAACCTTCCCATGCCACGCTGGCCTCGCGGTCCTTGGGCCGATGTAAACCTCCCTCCGCCACGCTGGTCTGGGGCAGGATGTCTTGGTGTTCCTGGAGGGTATCATCGTTCCTGATGGCGTCAACACTCACTGTGAAGTCTTCTTCATACAGCAAAATACGGACGAAAAAATCCGCTGAGAAATTCTCCTCTTTCCTCATGAACGTTTACTTTTCTTCTTTTTGTCTTCTTGTCCTCCCCCATGTCCTTCTTGTCCATGACTGATTCTCTCTTCCTCTTCAATGGTCATATCTTTATTTGCTCCTTACTCACAGATCTTCTCCTCTTCCCTCTTCTTTTTATCTCTTTCATTCCTTGATCTTGTTCTTCCTCTTCTTCTTTATGTCTTTCTCTTCATTTTGCTAATGTTTTAATTTCATGTCCCCAACATCTTTTGTGTTTTGATCTCTCTTCCTTCATTCTTGTTGTCGGACTTCCTCTTCTTCGTTCTTTCTCTTCCCCCTCATCGCTGTTCTTGTCTCCATCACTAGCCTTTTTCTTGTTCTCTCTCTTCATCCTTGCATTTGCCCACTTTATTCTTCAATGTTCTTGCTTGTTTTCGCCTTACGTCTCTTGTCTTTCTTTTTTTGTTTGTCTTGTTCCTTGTTCTTTTATAGTGTTCTTTGTCCAAATTCTTTCCTACTGTTCTCCTCATTCTGGTTCTTTCCTGCTGTGTTCCTTATTCTGGTTCTTTCCTACTATGTCCGTTGCTTTGGTCCTTTCCGAACACGTTCCTTCATCTGGTTCCTTTCTCCTGTGTTCCTTGTTCCGCTGCTTTCTTAATACATCCCCAACTCTGATACTTTCTTCGTATCTCTGTTTAGTTTCAATACAATCTGTGTACATCTCAATCAATCATTCCCTTACCATTTCTCACTTACAGCCTTATCTCTTCTCTCCTATTGTTCACTTCTTCCCTGGTCTTATCTGGTCTTTAGCGTGTCCTTTTACGTACTCATTGTCTGTCTTCCTTATCTCGTCCTTCCGTCTCTAGCCTTCTTAAACATCTAACTTGTTCTTCTGTGTCTCCGATCTCGTCCTTCGAGATACATGATAACTCTGTCAGTAAGATTTTTTTTCCCCTTGTACAGCGGTGATCACGTAATCTCTATATCAGAGAATCACTTTGAAGTCGATTTAATTCAGGTTCATGATTATCCTCCGCTGGTTCATGGGTCTTCATCAAGACTGTGTCAACACGAGCCGAAGCAGCGTTCCCCAGCGGGGAGATCAACAAAACCTGGTTGATCAAAGCTTAGTGAATTAATCCTTCTGTTTACCACCAAGTCTTCTAAGGGTTTCCGCTACTCTTTCATCTCGCTGTTTTGTTATAGTGAGTAGGTCAACACGACAGGATTGCCTTCCCTAAAGCAAATCTGAAATGGGGAAACGTGAATGGGGTCTGGATACAGCGGGAGTGGGTGGCACTTCGTTGACGAGTGAGGCCAAAAGCCCTTATTTTGAGTGCGAGGAAAGTGTGTGTGTGTGTGTGTGTGTGTGTGTGTGTGTGTGTGTGTGTGTGTGTGTGTGTGTATTATCATTTCTGTGCTCATGCTGCCTCGTCTTTTAACCTTGAAGATATCCATCATGTCTTTACTCCTGTAGACACACACACACACACACACACACACACACACACACACACACACACACACACACACACACGCACGCACACACACACACACACACACAAGAACTACAATCACACGTAAGCACATACACATTTCGACCAACCCTCGTTGGGGTAAGACGTGTGTCAGTGGCACGCTCATATGTATGTTGACTACCATACTACTGCAACGCTAACAACATAAACATAGGCATCACTTAATATTCAATGTTACATACATACGTCAACACTTTATCACAGCAGTTCAACTTGTACGTAACTCTATATATCACAAGATGTTCATCGTTGAATAACATAATGTACGTCAACACAACACCACTGCAATTCAGCCAATATGTAACCTTACATCGCGCGATGTTCAACTCATGACCGCCAAATGTATAATGGTATAAACCATAAAATGAGCTCAGTTAAACTTCCTTTATATGTAGATAGACTTCGATCATGGGCTTAGCCACAGAGAAGAAGTACTCAGATCCTCCTTGATCTGAAGCGCTTTGGCGATTAAATAACTAATTACTATTATGACTCCACCCCCCCCCCATCCCCCCTTTATGTAGTTCCTCAACTGCGTATTTTCATCCGAATGGCTGCCTGATTTCAATAAATAATTCTCACCGTTTATTATCATTAGTAGTATCATACGTACATATATAAACAAAAAAGTCATCATAAACACACACACACACACACACACACACACACACACAAACACACACACACACACAAACACACACACACACACACACACACACACACACACAGTGAACATTTCTTTGTGAAATATTGGCATAGAGCAACCAGAGGACATGTGAAATTAATCAAGATACTGGTTAAATAAAGTATAAGGAGGTAGTTTTATACGATACATATAAGAAAGTAGTTTTATAATATAGATATGAGGAAGTAGTTTTATAATATAGATATGAGGAAGTAGTTTTATAATATAGATATGAGGAAGTAGTTTTATAATATAGATATGAGGAAGTAGTTTTATAGTATAAGGGCGGTGGATGAAAGGAATGAATATAGAATGACTAAGGACATGGGTGAAGCTGACGGCATATATAAATTTTTGGAGCTGTATAGCAGCAGAGAATGTACAGAGATGGTGGGGACTCACGAGTCTAAAACTCCCTCCCCGTACAGTACAGATGGGTAAAACAGGTGATTACACACACACACACACACACACACACACACACACACACGGAACCTGTCCATCCTCTCTGACAGTTTACACGGCAGTTTGGCAATAAACTGCGGACACATCTCTCTCTCTCTCTCTCTCTCTCTCTCTCTCTCTCTCTCTCTCTCTCTCTCTCTCTCTCTCTCTCTCCCCCGACGCCCCATCCCCACTCACCACCGCTGGTCACCGCAATCGACTTGTGCCAATCAAGAGTTCGTACACATACATGTAAAAAAAAAAAACCACTCCTACACTTCCCATTGTGAACGTCATAAACAAGTGCATAATCACACAGGTAAACAACTTAGGCAAACAACTCCGTTTCCTCTCAGGCTACGTGGTATACTAACTACTATATCAACGTAATCATTCATCACCTTATGCTCAACTAATCATTACTCAGTGTAAGATGTATAAACCACGTGATCGACTCGGTTAAACTTCCTGTATGATTGCCACTGTGTCTTAGGTGGACGCACCACACTCCTGCAGGTGCTTGTCTCAGGCGTGGGAGGAACTAACCAGCCTCACCTCGATCTTAGGGTCGGTCATGGTCCGTTAACTAGTTGCTGTCGACACTTCCCAGTTCTGTGACGTCAATAGTACTTTAAATGTGTACTTTTCAGCCGAATAGTAGCTTGAATTCAATGAACCGTTCTCTATCTATTTCTATTCACACACACACACACACACACACACCATCCTTTTCATATGTGAAAAAACAGACTGAAGTCTTATACATAAGGCTTTACGGGAGTATTTAGACCGCCTATCATTATAGCATTATATGACCCAAATGCTACGCACGTACGTACGTATGTATGTATATATTTATGTATGTATGTATGTATATATGTATGTATATGTGTATGTGTGTGTATTTATGTGTTTATATATGTATGTATGTATGTATGTATGTATGTATACATGTATGTATGATGTGTCCTTTCCCAGTGAACTTGCGTTTCTGCCTAGTTACATTATTTCGACTTCCCGCCGTAAATAAGCACTAGATTCTGATTCTGAACCCGAGTTCTTGTTATTTATGAAGAAAATAATCCGAATATTCTCTCTCGAAGAAAATGAGGATATTCGTCTCCCTTTAGGACGCTATTCTGTGTTACATTATCATGCTTTCGTCTCTAGAGGTCCCGGATATTTTTCTTGGCAATACTCGTGGATTTCTGCCTCTACGTCGACAATGGCCATTGTGTCAGCAATGTATAGCGCACTGGACCGCCGACTCAGACTTATATAAAACCCACCACCTGAAGCTCAATGAACTTCTGACACAAATTCCATACGGTCAGCAACACAAAGCTGACGGATCCCCTAGCGAAGTATAGACTGTATTGCACCTGCAACACAAAAAACTTATATATATATATCTATATATATATAGTAAACCATCGAGGCAACACAATACTGACGTGTCACAAAGAGAAAGTTTAATGAACCTGGGAAAAGAACGTACAATTTAGAGCTGTTTGGTTCCCAACACAAGCCATTGTTGATCTTCGTTACGCAGTTCCGTGAACCAACACTGTGAAAATAATGATCCCTTACGACCAAACTTGCTCAAGTGGATCTAAACCCCATCAAGTAGAGTTTGCCCAATCATAAGAATCCTTCATCCAACTGTAATACATATGTTCAAGGGTTTCAGACTGGCCAAACATAATGTGTCTCCTAAGTCAAAAACAGACAAACGTAGCTCCTTACAGAGGCAACACAGCTCTGTGATGACCAGGCCAGGAACAGAGGATCTAGTGTACTTCCAACACTCTGATGATCTGTCTATTCACAACAATCATAGTTTACTTACAATAGACAAAAACAGTCCAGGACTTATGTTAGGGTATGCTTAAGTCGACCTTCACCACAAAGCTAGCCAGATCGCTGTGCTTTAACTGGATACGTTTAATACTTTAATCTGCTTTCAACTCAAGCCTTCTTTGTTCCACCACACTAACTTTAGTGGACTCAGAATACGTTGAGCCCGGCACACCACCCTTCTGAAACGCATATATTACCGACCCTGCAACAAAGACCTTATCATTCCTGATATCATCAGAGATAAGAATGAGACGGAAAATATTGTGGAGATAACACAGACATCACAGAGACTAGTACCTAAAGCAATGTACAACATCCACCACACCTACGTAGGTAGGCTGGGTTATTCCACTACCCCTACGTAGGTAAGCTGGGTTATCACAAAATGTAATCTGAGATGTCAACGAAATGTAACCCGAGATGTCACCGAGTTTTCTAGATGTGGAGAGAAGAATTCTTTTTGTCTTTTTTTCTGTTACCACATCCTACATGAACTTCTTTTCTAACAATCCTTTTACTCAAAAAAAAAGAAAAAAGTATTTTCTTGGAAGTGAAGTTATAAAACTTTTACCAGTTCATTTCTGATCTATTTTCTTCTTCCGTTTCAACAGGATGAAGAGAGAGAGAGAGAGAGAGAGAGAGAGAGAGAGAGAGAGAGAGAGAGAGAGAGAGAGAGAGACAGAGAGAGACAGAGAGAGAGAGAGAGAATGATATGATTTCTTTAAACCTATAAACGGCTCGGGTTACGTTCTTGTGTCAGTCCTTACAACCTCTCGATTAATCTCGTGGCGGAGCTAGTTAGTGTGGCACCTTAAAGGTATTCTTAGCAAGCATAGACAGCTAGATATCTATCAGTGATATCAAAGTCTCTCTGGAAAGAGATATGGTAAAGAGACACCGGGAGATGTCTTTCCGGCAACAGCTGACTGAGTAATATCCCTGAAATATATCTCTATGGTTATCTCTCATGTGATGACGTACCAAATATATCTCTATGGTTATCTCTCATGTGATGACGTACCAAATCACTGTTTCCAGATGTCTATCGCCGGTAAGGAGTTAACTACAACACAACAAGTTATGGTAATCTGCAGTGATGTGGCGCCATTGCAGGTGTTCATAACTCCCCCTGACGAATGGGCATGGTTACTTAATCCCAGCTTGTTATGTAAGCTGTCGATAATAACTGTTCCTATCTTTTAGTTCTTATTACGAAGGTGTGGATCATGCGATTACAGATTTCCCACAATACTGAATGGGATGTTGAGCTACAGCGGATTGGAGCACAACTTTACGACCCTGAAGCATGAAGTTATGGTTCATGTCCGCGTATGATGGCGTAACCTTTTTGATCTGACCCTCTGTAGTTGGCCCACAGGCAATCCCAGCCATTTATCCTTCCCGAGGTGCCAGTCGATATATGGGTACCTGATTTAGCCTGGAGATTATATATAAGATCAAAAGACAGGGCAACACGAGTGTAAAACTCGACCCTCGTAACACACAAATAGTAATCACACACAAACACACACACACACACACACACACACACACACACACACACACACAGCCTGATAACGCAAGGAATAATATGCATTTAATTCTTACTATCCACGACCCCAGAGCGGGACGAGAGGGGTTCACAATCGCGCTAATGGACGCGAGACTCATCGTCTAAGCTTGTGTGTAGAGGACTTGCAGATGTAAACAACACCGTCTCCTGAGCATGACGGCCCGGGCGTTTCAAGCAAACAACTTTTGAAAAGTCGGTAAGGGTCTGCTCAAATTACAGGCGGTAAGGTGCAGCCGAGGGGAGTGTGAGCAGTTGTAGTGTCTGGAGAGGAGTAACGAGGCAGAGAGAGTCTTGAGCCAGCCTACTGTATATGTATGTTTAATGGAGGGATCGCGCGGCCACGTCCGCTCACTGATGTCGTGCACGGACCTGACCTGCGGACGTCGACGGTGGACATCGTTGTGAAAGTAAAGTGATATGAGAGAGAGAGAGAGAGAGAGAGAGAGAGAGAGAGAGAGAGAGAGAGAGAGAGAGAGAACGTGGCAGACATTCCTTCTACTCAAATGATGTACTTTCGTTCTGAAATCCGTACAACTCTATGTACCATTTCCGTTTTAGCAGTTCGCTGTCCACGGAGATGCTAATGTGTAAGGCACTGATGTAAACCTATTATTTCAGGTCATACCATACCCATGCTGACTTCCCTTACAAAGTTAATAGCCTTTCTTTAAGTGTATTACCATAGCATGAACTCATAGAACACTTAATCAAACACACGGCACAGCTTTATTTGCATCGTGTTCATAATACTGATCAGGGGGGCTTTCGGCACGGGATATTAGTTGGGTACTGTGTATTGTCGTGCACACAACAGTCACGGATTAAAAACAGATTCCACTGAATGGGTGACAGTAGCTTGTAGGCAGCCATTGTTGAGCTATGATGTGAGGGAAATTGTTTGACCGGCTTTATATTATGATGGATCGCTCCACAGACTTGTCGGCAGATACCCTCATAGCTCGCCATGTCCAGCGCGATGACATACGTACTTAAAAACAAGGACGTCTGTCTGTCGGGGGATACTTGGTTCAGATTTTTATAGACAAGGTGATCTGGCCTGTCTAGCACAGCGGCACGATTCTTGACTCAGCATAATGGTACAACCCTGGAACACGACGGTACGACAATTGAACACGACGATACGACACTTGAACACGATGGTACGGCATTTGAACACGACGGTTCGATCCTTGATTACGACTGCACAGCCTTTGAACTCACTGACACGATCCTTGAGCACGATGGTATGGTCCTTCACATGACGGTACGACCCTTGAACACGTCGATACGATCCTTAAGCACAATGGTACGGTCCTTCACATGACGCTTCGATCCTTAAACACGACGGTGCGATCCCTGAGCACACTGACACGGTCCCTGAGCACTAAGGTTAAGCCTTGAACCCTGAGCACCAAGGTCACACCCATGAACACGTCGTCGCAATCCCTGAACACAATGGTGCGATCTATGAGAACGAACCTTCGACACTCGAACACAACGACGATACGACCCTTGAACATGACGGAACGACCTTGAACACGACGGTGCGACCCTAAATGGTTAGGTCAAAGGCCAGGCTATCGTACTCAAGGGTCGTTTCAATCGTACTCAACGTTTCTATATCATTTAAGATTAACTAGGCTGTGATGTGCTATGGGAATATCACAAAAGACAAGATCACTGACAATATGGGAGCATTTCTGACTTTTCACAAACTGTTTCATTATTTCATGATATCAGAATCTTACACCACTCTCATACTGACTTTAGTACATCCCATTATCTGGTATCAGGATCCTACAGCATCTCTGTCCTTGACTGACGGGGTCGCGTAGCAAGAACACTGGGTAGCCAGCCAGTAAGCAGAGGAAGGTCCTCCACAGCCAGTGATCTTAAGAGACAGGATGTCCACCTCCCTCACTCTCCTCAGCGCAAACCCTGCCACTGCCAGCCAGCCTTCCTGCTTGAACTTGAGTCATGATACCAACTTACACACAAGAGAAAAAAAAAAACAATGCATGTTCTCTACAAGTTTTATGCGGCAGAGAGGAGAACAGATAACTTGAATTGTATTCTAACCGCAAACGTTTTTACAACACCAGTTTATCTACAATGTAGACCTGTTGTAGCGAGTCGCCCCCAAGATAATGGAGCTGAGTGTACACCCAGTCTCACTAACTCAAGATGGTAATTAACTTTATAGCCCCCTGACGTACGCCTGGGCATTAAACTTGGCTGTAACGTTCTGGTTGGTAGACAGACACATGCATACAGCAGGCAGCTTCACTGTGAGGTAAAACAGCAAACTAGAGACAGCAGCTGTTGCAGGGACCATATGGAACAGCCTAGCAGTAGCATCAGTGGAGGGTGTGCACACGTCAGTGGTTCAGCTGTAGCATCAGTTGAAGGTGTGCACACGTCAGTGGTTCAGCTATAGCATCAGTAGAAGGTGTACACACGTCAGTGCTTCAGCTGTAGCATCAGTGGAAGGTGTACACACGTCAGTGGTTCAGCTGTAGCATCAGTGGAAGGTGTGCACACGTCAGTGGTTCAGCTGTAGCATCAGTGGAAGGTGTGCACACGTCAGTGGTTCAGTTGTAGCATCGGTGGAAGATGTGCACACGTCAGTGGTTCAGCTGTAGCATCAGTGGAAGGTGTGCACACGTCAGTGGTTCAGCTGTAGCATCGTTGGAAGGTGTACACACGTCAGTGGTTCAGCTGTAGCATCAGTGGAAGGTGTGCACACGTCAGTGGTTCAGCTGTAGCATCATTGGAAGGTGTGCACACGTCAGTGGTTCAGCTGTAGCATCATTGGAAGGTGTACACACGTCAGTGGTTCAGCTGTAGCATCGGTGGAAGGTGTGCACACGTCAGTGGTTCAGCTGTAGCATCAGTGGAAGGTGTACACACGTCAGTGGTTCAGCTGTAGCATCAGTGGAAGGTGTACACACGTCAGTGGTTCAGCTGTAGCATCATTGGAAGGTGTACACACGTCAGTGGTTCAGCTGTAGCATCATTGGAAGGTGTACACACGTCAGTGGTTCAGCTGTAGCATCATTGGAAGGTGTACACACGTCAGTGGTTCAGCTGTAGCATCATTGGAAAGTGTGCACACGTCAATGGTTCAGCTGTAGCATCAGTGGAAGGTGTACACACGTCAGTGGTTCAGCTGTAGCATCATTGGAAAGTGTGCACACGTCAATGGTTCAGCTGTAGCATCATTGGAAAGTGTGCACACGTCAATGGTTCAGCTGTAGCATCATTGGAAGGTGTACACACGTCAGTGGTTCAGCTGTAGCATCGGTGGAAGGTGTACACACGTCAGTGGTTCAGCTGTAGCATCAGTGGAAGATGTGCACACGTCAGTGGTTCAGCTGTAGCATCAGTGGAAGGTGTGCACACGTCAGTGGTTCAGCTGTAGCATCCGTGGAAGGTGTGCACACGTCAGTGGTTCAGCTGTAGCATCCGTGGAAGGTGTGCACACGTCAGTGGTTCAGCTGTAGCATCATTGGAAGGTGTGCACACGTCAATGGTTCAGCTGTAGCATCAGTGGAAGGTGTACACACGTCGATGGCTCAGTTATACGTCCTTACAGAGGTGATCCACAAACAGCATGAAGAAGATTTACATTTATGATCATTTTTATAAAACTCAGTCTATCAACATTTCCAATATAACTCAATCTATCAACATTTTCCATAAAACATAGTCTATCAACAACTTCGATAAAAGTCTATCAATATCTTCAATAGAATTCTTTGAACATTTTCATTAAAACTCAATCTATCAACATTTTCAATTAAACTCAATCTATCAACATTTTCAATAACACTCAGTCTATGAATGATCAATTCAGAACCCTAAAAATCACGGATAACCAACTCTGAAAATATACGCTCCAGTAATGGCTTTCATTGATGAATGATACAACCGTTCTTCATCCACCAACGGGACTTCGGTGACTTCTCTTGCTTCTTCCATAACTGAAAAATGATTCCAAGTTACTTGTAACGTTTCCACAAAGACGTATTTTCATTTTCCCCAAAACTTTTCTTCGTACTTCATGATCTCATCTTATATTCCCTCTGAAGATTCTCATCCTGAAGATGGCAGACTTCCGGGTCATTTGATTCTAATCCAATTTTCAACATTCTTTCTTTCTTTTTCTCAATGAATAAATCTAATTCTTTGTTCCGCCAAGATATTCTCTGCATTCGTTTCTATCTCCTTTATATATATATATATATATATATATATATATATATATTTTTTTTTTTTTTTTTTTTTTTTTTTATACTTTGTCGCTGTCTCCCGCGTTTGCGAGGTAGCGCAAGGAAACAGACGAAAGAAATGGCCCAACCCCCCCCCATACACATGTACATACACACGTCCACACACGCAAATATACACACCTACACAGCTTTCCATGGTTCACCCCAGACGCTTCACATGCCTTGATTCAATCCACTGACAGCACGTCAACCCCTGTATACCACATCGCTCCAATTCACTCTATTCCTTGCCCTCCTTTCACCCTCCTGCATGTTCAGGCCCCGATCACACAAAATCCTTTTCACTCCATCTTTCCACCTCCAATTTGGTCTCCCTCTTCTCCTCGTTCCCTCCACCTCCGACACATATATCCTCTTGGTCAATCTTTCCTCACTCATTCTCTCCATGTGCCCAAACCATTTCAAAACACCCTCTTCTGCTCTCTCAACCACGCTCTTTTTATTTCCACACATCTCTCTTACCCTTACGTTACTTACTCGATCAAACCACCTCACACCACACATTGTCCTCAAACATCTCATTTCCAGCACATCCATCCTCCTGCGCACAACTCTATCCATAGCCCACGCCTCGCAACCATACAACATTGTTGGAACTACTATTCCTTCAAACATACCCATTTTTGCTTTCCGGGATAATGTTCTCGACTTCCACACATTTTTCAAGGCTCCCAAAATATATATATATATATATATATATATATATATATATATATATATATATATATATATATATATATATATACACGATGTTTTCTATGTGAATTTTTTGGAATAGATTCTTGAGCTGCATCCACATATTATCACATATGTGTCCCCATCTTGTACATTCGTCCTCCAGTTATCATTTCTAGAACCATTGCGCATTTTATTCTGTTATGTGACATTGCTATCATGACTTTTACGAAGGATTCTTAGTGACGTATCACTTCCTCGTAAAGGTCAACGTCTATCGCAATACATAATGTAAGTATAAGTGATCCTATGCACAGTTATTACTGTTATCTTAGATAAGTCATCCTATGCACAGTTATTACTCTCATCTTAGATAAGTGATCCTTGCAAAAATATTACTGTTAACTTAGATAAGTGATCCTATGCACAGTTATTAATGCTATCTTAGATAAGTGATCCTATGCACAGTTATTAATGCTATCTTAGATAACTGATACTATGCACCGTTATTAATGTTATCTGAGACGCGTCAGAAAAGCTGTTCACGCCACCGCTTCAAAACGCAAGGTAAAGATCACCAGATCCTACGCTTAGATAATGCCTTATTGATATCCCTAATGTAGTGAGTGAGTCATTCCCTCATGGCCAAGTTCCATGAAGATTCGTCGACCATCATCATTGTCTTTTCCGGAGAATTTTGACATTTCGGTGCATTTCAGTAATGCGTGGAAACATTTTGGCATCTCGCGGAGCATCCGCGGAGGTCTGTGCGTGGCAGGTTTGGCATTCACACCCTCACAAAACAGAGAGGCCCAGGGAAAGAGGAGGGGGACACCCCTGTGTTGGAGGAGACTCTCGCCTCGTCTTTCAGGGAGTAATTAATCAGAAAGTCAGACTTACTGCGCGTTTTGAGGATGTGCTGGCTCATGTTCCTGCCTCTCAAACTCTCGACACACCCGTTCTTTGCTCAACACCGGGGGAGCCGATCTGGAACCTTTCAATCTTCCATTTCATGAATGTCTAAAATGTCTAAAGTGGAATTTCATAATTCGAAAAAGTTCCTCGAAAAGTCTGCTTCCCGTGTGATGAGATTTCTTCCCTGATGATGGATGCTGCTTCCATGCGAACCCTTCACACCAGAAGCATCATCTCTGCTCATCATGTGGCAAAAGTAATACACACTATCTCCTCTCTGGTCTGGCGGAACACACCGTTTCTGGATCGCTTCTTCGTTGTGGTTTAACTAAGGACTTGATTTTGGGATATTTCCATATGGCAGTGACTTCAAATACTGACCGTAATTACCACACGAATCAATCTGGATGCCTTTTACTTCTAACGAGTCCAGGTAAGACGTATTTTCGGTGTTATTGTCTGTTGATTCTGACTCTTGCAGTATTACCTGCACAATGTTACACATTTCTGTGTTTGGAATGGCTTTCCTAATGTCTGGCACCATGTCCTCTGATATCCGTATTTGCTCTAGGTTCTTCGTAGTTAGTCTCTCACTGAACCTGGGTTGAGTAGGGGTCCTATGCCAGAGCAATTCCTGGATCATTTAGAACAAACTCAAGCATGGCTTTTACTTTGTCACTGAAGCAATTGTCTGTCTCTATGATCTTTGCGCCCACGATGAGTGTCCTTACACCATAAAGATGTTCTGTTAGTGGCCATTAGCAAAATACACACCATTCCTGGGTGACCACAGATGGGTGACGTGGTTGTTCATCTTGGGCTGCTATGGACGAAGTAAGGTTAGTTGCGGATTGGCCATAGGGTACCTCCTCCGCGTCACATGGACTCCCATCATAAGCTTACCATTATGGTCCCTTGTATGAAATATGATAAATCTATATCTGCTTTCATTTGATCTTGACATATTTTGCCCTGAAAAGGTTATATAGGATATAGTTTACTGAGAACTGCATAGATGACTGGAAGACGTCAGAGCATTTGCTGCAACTGGCAGTCACTTGCTTGTCTGGGATGTATTGAATGTCTTCCCTTCAAGAGAGGGTAAGTGGTGATCGATGTCCATATTTCAGCTCCATGTATCAATGTGGGCATGCACAGAGCGTTAATCAAAGCCTGGCTCCTCTCTCATCCTCAGGTTGATTGGTTGAGCCGGGAGCCGAAACAGAAGAAGAGCATTAACCCTTCACGGTTCTAGCGTCTCCGAACCAACTGGAGCAAACGAGGCGCTGCGGTTCTTGGGCTGTGTACTGCGCTACTCCTTCGCTGCTCACCGTATTCTGCACCACCAACCACCGCCTTGATTGTCTGAGTTTCTGATCCAATTATGCATCAGTCAAGGCAGACGCACACACAGATGCCGACCCACACCAGCTGCCTGCTCTTCATCCACACAAACGATGTTACCCGAGGAGCTGAGGTTCTGTTTCCAATGAGCCACTGAGTCATCTGACCTTACCCTTCAAGATCAGTCAAAAGGCCAAGCCATCATTTCCAAGGGTTGTAATGTCGTGCTCAAGTGTTTTATTGTTGTGCTCAAGTGTTGTACCGTCGCGCTTAATGGGTTGAAGACTCAATTAGATAAGTGGTTGCATCGACTCCAGACGCCTTGGTAACGTTTGAAATTCCCGGCTGGAGTGACCTACAGAATCATACTCGAGGGGAGAAGTGGAGGTTAGAAAATGGAGGGAGGAAGTGACAACAATTATCTTAATGATGATCAATATCAAGCAGACATACGACAGCATCATTTCAGGTTCCAGAGAAGCATTCAAACTACACGGTTAAGAGGATTCAACGTGCGTCTTTTCATGCTAGTGGAAAATCTGGTATTCTCTTCAGGATGGTCCTCACCTCCGCCAGATGTCATAAACCTCAGCCATTACTCTAGGACCGTTGCTCGAAAGCCATAGTCTCGTTTTATTACAACTTACACGGACGTAATATGGCAATTACCCCACCCAGGCTATCCAATGAGCCTCTTCACGAAGTCGCAGCTTCCACCGAGTGAATGTTTATGTCGACCCTAAAAGCGAATGGTCCTCGAAATTACTTGACAGACCGACAGACAACTTCATTTTTTTCTTCCCTTTTTTTTTGGCCCCTTGATATCACGAGTCTGGTCAAGACTCACAAAACACTCAGGAATATCACACTTTAACTCGGGTGAGGAGCATTTTCCTTTCATTATGGAGTAAAAAGGAAGAAGGCACACAAAGAAAAATGACTCCATGCCTGCCGAGAAGGATGGCAGCAGCCACGCAGGACATCTCGGAAGGTCCTCCGAAGAAGCGTCAGTCACCCACTGGAAAGGGTGGGTGAAGGTCGCAGTCTTGTTTGTACCTCAGATGCTTCTTGGCGTCAAGTTCGAAGCTTCATCTACGTCCCGCATCGACTCCTCAAACCTTCCAGAACGCTCCATGACTCATATACGTTGAAATTTAATGTCTTCATTCAGTTAACATCGGCGACACATTAACTCAACATACCGAACATTCGCAGACAGACATACAACACTAAAATATAACCTGAAGGTTTCATGTTCCCTGGGGGTTTACCTGCTCAACTGTTTCCATTATAAATCACCGTGAATATCTCATATTCTTGAGCTGAGTCGTGAAACATGCATAATGCAATGATCTTAAAGCATAATACAGAGCCGTGAAAGTTATCAGCACTTCCACCGTGTTCTCTGAGCTTCAATTTTGCCAAAGAAATTCTCTTTACTTAAGCACACTTCGTGGACTTCTGTAGCGTGGCGGTTAGCGTTCCCGATCGTGGCGCATTCACGGGCCGCCCAGGGACGAGCGCATAGGTTCGAGTCTTGGTTGCGGCAGTCGGTCGACAGTCAACCCAGCTGTTCATCCACCCCTAGGGGTCGGTCGATGAAATGGGTGCCTCGCTCAGGCTAGAATACACACACACACACACACACATATATATATATATATATATATATATATATATATATATATATATATATATATATATATATATATATATATATATATATATATATAATAGAATGTCCTTGATTAGGGCCTCAGCTGCCCGTGCCGTCTCAGCTAACATAAAAAAAAAAAGACTTTCAGTGTCGTTGAAAAATACAGAATATTTCCATCTAATTCGTCCGGAACAGGTATCCTCGTGGCACAGCTCAGCGGGCGGCCCCTACCAGAGAGACTAACACAGGAGGCGTCGAGGACCCGTGAAAAAGGAGATGAGAAAGTACGTTTACCTTTCTACCAGACGCAACGTTTGCCTCATTTCCTTTGTAGTGTGGGTTCCCTGAGGGGATACTTCAGCATACTCCTGCATCGTCATGGAACACACATTGAATACATACCAGATGCCCAAACGTCATTACTACCATATGTACTATCCTCACTGTCTGTATTCATCAGCGATGACCCTCACCAACACACTCCTGCGTGAGAATGGTATGGAATACCTTTCTCTTGCCTCACAAGCACCATCTAATTTCCTGCTGGGTCAATCGTTTCACCGCAGGGAATCGACTGTCGCCTCCAAATGATATTGGAATAAATAAGGCACATGATTTATGCCTTGAGAGATTCGTGTGCGCGAAGAAAATTCATGATTTGGTTTAAGGACTTAAAGTATCAAGCGGATTATCAATAATGTCCGGGAATTATTTCAAAGGATTATTCCTAAACTCAGAGCGCCATGTTAACTTAAATGAATGATCAAATCCTCCTCTTGCAGCTATGATACATGTGTGCCATTCAGCTACTGGAATCATTTGTGTAACACTGGAAAAATCATCAACGAGTCGGGTATGGTTATATAAGTCATACAGTAACTCCAGTCTTCATCTAGATTTAAGGTGATGGACACAAGCCCAACCAACACTTCCACAGCAACGTCCACAGCGACGTCCACAGCGACGTCATAAGTGACCGCTGCAGTGAGAGAACAGCAACACACGGGTGGTAGCAACCCACGCACTACACACCTGCAACGCAACCATGAGCCGGTGACTTCATGTCTTGGTTGGTGTTTCAATCCAACAATCTTAAGAACCCGAGCTCCAGTATCGGATAGGGCAGCCCAGATGACAACTGACGCGACTGATCCTCCTCCTCTTTACAGGTTATATATATATATATATATATATATATATATATATATATATATATATATATATATATATATATATAGAGAGAGAGAGAGAGAGAGAGAGAGAGAGAGAGAGAGAGAGAACCCCAGCAATGATCCCCATCATGTATTCTGCACAAGACAATCACCTCTACAGGAGAGAGACTACTGTCATCTCTAGGAAAATTAGAGACAAATATGAACTGTTGCAAATTTGAACTTTCCCAGAGCGCAGCAGCTGGCGTTCAGAGGCGAGGATGGGAGATGTACATGCCATAAGAGAGGAGGGATACAAAGAGTGTGGCCACAAGACCCCTCTGGGGTGCCACTGTTTCGCGACAGCGAAGAGTATTTGAGATTAATCGAAGGAAAGTCAAGTGTTTAACAGGTTTCGTCGAGAAACAATGAATGGAAAGTCTAAGTTATAATCGTGGAAGAAATTCTGCCTCTCTTTTTGGTGTGGGCTGAATTCCCCTGCATTGTACAGGGTCGGTCAGTGGATAAAGGGAAAGCATTATCGTGGTCTAGCATCCTTCTACGTAGCCTAACTCTCAGATATATTCTCTCATCCTTCGCTCCAACTACTGACTTTATTCTCTATCGTCCAGTAACCAGTTACTAAGATCAGGGCTAGTTTCTCCCGTTACTCTACCTGGAAGCCTAAATTATCTCGACATTTTTTCTTTCATCATGTGTAACATTTTCTACCCACGACTCCTGTGCACGCATTCATTTCAAGTCTGTCGACACTGCTGTTCAGCATCACGAATAAAATTCACAAAGAAGAAATGTGCTATAACTGCTTGCAACGGTGTTTCATTTTTACCACAAGGCGTCCGTATCTTTCTAACTTACAGGGGCTTTAAGACGTGAATTACCATACACTTCCCCTCAACTTCTCGCACATCCCCTTTCACGTTTTTCACCACTCATTGCGTTCCGCAGCTGCTTGCCTGCCTGCCCCCTCTTCGCATTTTCTCTCTCCCCTTCCTCAGTGAATATCTCCTAAATATTTATAGTCTTGAACCCCCTAAACGTTTGTGGTTATGCCATACCTCGAAGCCAGACTCATTTCCCTCAAGCACACACTCTCTAGTGAGGGATATAAATAGTATGTGATGCATCCACGCCACAATGGTGCTACTGGCTAGCATCCCATGGTCCAGCTCACTACTATACCTCACTGCAGCAAAGCGCTAAGCACCACATGACCTTACCGGGCCTCATCGAGCGTCTTACAACATTCTAGGCTCATATACGAAACTAAACTCCCGCTACGTAACCAGGTTACCTCCCTCAAATGCTTCCAAAACCTCATATAAGCCACATGAATCTAGGTCAACTCAGTTTAAATATATCATGTAAACAGCACAGTGTGTAGTGTATCAAGATGAATTTATGTAATGACAAATAGATGTAACTATTGTTGACAAGTCATATTGTTTACTTACTCAAATGTTAAGTCTGAGCAAATAAGCTATTCTATTCAACTCTGTTCTATCGTCCTTTACGTTCACTCGACCACCTCTTTCAGCGCACCCTTTAACCTACCTGACCACACCACACACCTCCCAAACATCTGCACTGGAGGGGGGGGGGGGGTTCCCAGGCTAGCTCTAACACACTTGCCTCCCTCCGTGCTCTGCTTCCCCTGCGTAGGATACAACTCTTCCCAACAATGTGTGGCCGTCATCTTCACCACGAACTAGGGATGTACTTCCCTCGGCCACAAATTTCACTTAGTGTGTGCCCCCGTCTCCTGAGGCTCGAACTTCCAACCCCAAGCCCCCCGCCATGGGATTAGTAAGAAAGGGTAAGGGGGTGTTTCTTTGTATCCGAGGCAAGGCAGCGAGCGAGCGAGCGTCCTCCTCCTGCACTGAATTTATGACCAACCTGTCGCAGTGGTAAGGTGTCTAGCAGCGTTGGTCTGTCTGTACACATTACAAATCTTCAGATTTAGTGTCAGGAATAACCACGGCATAAAATGCGGTGAGATCTTCACAAAGCCAAGTCACAGAGACTCGTGCGACGTATAACATCCAAGTTGCTTTCATAGAAGGCAAAGACGAACTCGTCAGCCTTGGGATGCCACGTCTTCACAAAGCAAGCAGCTCGTTCCTTCAGGAAGCGCTTCGTTCTCGGTTCTGGCGACGGAAGTGTCTGGTCAACTGGCAAGCCTACGTGGTTGGGGTTGGTGAATGGAATTCGGTGGGTGGTTGTGGTCGGCAGGGAACTTCTGCCAGTTGATGGTCATAAAGTGGCTCTAGTTGGGAAATGGATGTGGTCGTCTGGAAGTTGGAAATTGTTTGTTGTTGTTGTTGTTGTTGTTGTCGTTCAGGGTCGGAGTGTGGTTTTGTGAGCAGTGTAAGGAAGGCTTCAGTCCACCAGCTGTTGGTCCTGGTTAAGAAGTGGAATCAGTAAAGTGATTCACCCGGTGGTGGGCACAGGCGGTGAGGTGCTCGAGTCGAGATGGTTCAAACGGCTGGTGGTTCAGTGGAGACCAGTTCGAACAGGACGTAAGCTACACTGTATATCAAAACACGCTATTGTCTTTACACCGGTGACAGAAAAAATCAGAATGAGAAAGTTGTTAAGGAGTTACTCTTTTCCCAGATACCTTTGAGGAAAGTAATCTTTTCCTGTTCATCTTTACCCTTATCTTTTTCCAAAGGAGAGGAAAGAAAATACCGGAAGAGTGGAGCGGAGGAAAGGAGGAGTCGAGCTGAGGAAGATGACAAGGTCTGAGAACGGAGGAAGATCCTCTAGTGCAGGGAGGAGCAGACTGGACAGCTGCCACACGTATATGGTGACAGCGTCGAGAAAATTCTAACTACTGTGTAGGGATGAAGCTGTGGTTGAGGGTGAGGGGTATAGTTGAGGAATACTGTTGGGCATGTGGAGGAGGAGAGGTTCTGGATGTGGTGGTGGGGGAAGAAGAACGTGGAGGAGGTAGATTACGGCACGTGGTGGGGGTATGGAGGCAGCAGGTGTAGTGAGGGAGGGAGGCTACGAGAATGTTCGACTCCCAAACCAAGACTGAGTTGTTGTCATGTGTGTCGTGTTTTGTTTCATAACGCAACAGCTAACACTGACGAATTCTCTTCGATCAGTAATCTCATAAACCCATTCACTCTAGCAAGATTAACGATAGATAAAAAAAAAAACACTATATACATTAGATTACCTTTATGGTTATCATTCACTCATGGCGTGAGTGAAAGATACGTTCAAGGACAAAGATGAATATCATATATATATATACGTTTCCACATCAGAGAGTTACACATGCGCAAATGTATTCGTTATTCTGAATCAATAAATGAACACTGCGGCAGGAGAGTTGTTGACAGAATCCAGACCAGACCCCCCCCCCCTCCCCCCCTCACTACTGGAAATCCTGGAGCACTTCAGTCAAGCGTAAATATTTTAGCAGGACGATAAAAATGATGCACAAATTCGTCGGTCGGCAGCTTATTAAGCCAAAGCCGCTTCCGACGTTTTTTTGAGTCAGTTTTGATATTTTAATTTTTTCTTCACTTTTTTGTATTATTTCTTTTCTTTTTCTTTTTTTTTTTTTTTTCATTTCTGCGACAATTTCTTAAAGACGTAACTCATCACTCAATTGTGCAGAGGATCTATCAGGGAAAGTAGTCGCTCAGTCACTGTCGGTACTGGAGCTCTCAGTCAATGCCAGTACTGATGCTCTCAGTCACTGCCAGTATTGATGCTCTTAGTCACTGCCAATATCAATCACTGCCAGTATTGATGCTCTTAGTCACTGCCAGTACTGATGCTCTTAGTCACTGCCAGTATTGATGCTCTTAGTCACTGCCAGTACTGATGCTCTCAGTCACTGCCAGTATTGATGCTCTTAGTCACTGCCAGTACTGATGCTCTTAGTCACTGCCAGTACTGATGCTCTCAGTCACTGCCAGTACTGATGCTCTTAGTCACTGCCAGTACTGATGCTCTTAGTCACTGCCAGTATTGATGCTCTTAGTCACTGCCAGTACTGATGCTCTTAGTCACTGCCAGTATTGATGCTCTTAGTCACTGCCAGTACTGATGCTCTTAGTCACTGCCAGTATTGATGCTCTTAGTCACTGCCAGTACTGATGCTCTTAGTCACTGCCAGTATTGATGCTTTCAGTCACTGTCGTTACTGTCTCTCTCAATAACCATCAGCATCACACACCCTCGGGATGATCCCGCCTCTCACCGTTATAACTTTCCTCATGAAACTTTTTCTTCAAATTACACAGTATATTCCGCCAGCCGCCCACGACACATCCTCATGTAATTCGTTTTCTTTTTTTTTTTTTTAACTTCAACAACGAAAAGTGTGAAATATATTTTGGATGTTCGAAATTTGGACCATTTTTTCCCCCCGTGAATTTTCAAATCTCGAGTTGAAGACGCAGACGACCAAAATTCTAGTATATTTAACTAACGCTCGTACGGTAGTTTGAATGAAACACTTCTCTAACTAGCTACTAATTACCTGTCAAGATGCGCTTGTCTCGCTACCTCCTACATTTATTCTGATCATGATTCTGTCATTTTCTATTAAGCAGGATTTCCTTGAATGAAGAAGTAACATCAAAGTTATCAAAACGAACGTTTTGTGAATCACACCCAATGCTAAAGGAGACGAAGGAGATGGGACATGAACGAACAACGGCCCGTCAAAACACAAGTGCTCACGTCTGGTATATATCAGCGAATCTAACAACAACAGCGGGAGGAGGAGAACACCACAACTGCGAGATGGTTTAATCCAGGCCACTACCACGACCATAGCCTGCAACCTGGCCAGTAGTGCCCTGGCGCTCCACCATCACCACTCAGGGGCCAACCGCTGCCTGGTCCTCCTACCCTGGTGACCACATCAATACGACGTCTGAAGTGTGTGACGGATCTTTCTACGTGGCTAAGGACATCAGGCCCTCCACAGCACAGCTTTCAGGATTTCGTAAACTTCATTAACTTCTAATAGACATTGAGTTGAAATATTATCTAGTTCATACACAACCTTTATTTAGGTTCACAGTACTGGTAACTCTGATAAGGGAGGAGTCTACATGCCTTTCTGTCAGTGACACGTACGGGTATACGAGTCTCGATTCTTCCTCCCAATTCATTGAGTGTGAATAGTTTTCTGTGCCTGAAAATAGAGCTCGACTCCAAGGTTTTCCTTTACAGAACAGCTATGTTATTGAATTCTCTACCCAATGCACATATCACAATTTTCACACGGAACTGAATAAACACCTGATTTTACCATATATGACGGGCTGTATTTTCTCCTGTTTTTATCCGAGGATTACGTATGGTGTCTCCATATCTTTCTCTTGTTAGCTGAGACGCCAGATGGTGGCTAAGTGACCGTTGATAAACAACAAATTCATCACTTGTGAAGATGGCTCACGTAAGGAAAGACGAGGAATCTACTCGTCCTATACCGTTCAAGCCTTTCAGCCCCAGTTCCACCGGCTGATGATGCTCTGTCTCAGGTATTATACCTTGGTAGGGTAGTATGATGTCTTCACACAGCACATACGTCACACTCCGTAAGAGGAAAAATTGTCTTGTTTTCATCGAGTTTCTTCTTCGTTTGTCTTCTTAACAATCAGCACCTTCACTCTGGCCCATGACTTGGCTCGTAAAAGACAGGTTAGGTCAGGTCAGGTCAGAGGCCAGTAGTGTCGAAGGTGAAGTGAGGATACCCTTGACCCTGGCAAATGACCTGACTCGTAAGGGTTAGTTAGGTCAGAGGCCAGTGATGTTGAGGGTGAATGGTCTTTGATAAGACCCCTATGGGTCAGGTTTAAGGCCAGTGATGTCGATGTTGTTGTGAGTATGACTGTTAGTGATGATGGACTCCGACCTGACTACTAGGGATCAGATCAAAGGTCATCGTCAGTATACAGTCAGTGCAATTTCGATCCGGTGAATACGTGTTAGTTGAGGATGAAGTGGAGCAGCATTTGTCGAGGGTGAAGCGAAGATTTATCGAGGGTTTAGTGAATATGCGCTTGGTAGCTTCCCCCCTCCGTAGTGGACATGATGGTGAATGATAGCGCGGAAGGAGACATATATTGCTTTCGCTCGCGAATGCTGTCGTTTGTAGTTAACAAATGACTTCTATACGGAAGGCCTTGTAGAGCTGAGTGCCTTGTTGTGGCAACAGGCCTGGTCTCTGCTGCATTAACCTCTTAGTAACAGCTTGATGTACTCTTCTGTAAAGGCGCTGGCAAAGACGCCCTTCAGAATCGTCAATCATGGCTAGAAGTGCAGTCCAGGGAGGCAGAGCGGTCCACTGTTCAAAATGAGGTAATGCGAACTTATCGGTTCCACAGCTTGGTCATCGGGGGCACAATGTGCACTGTAAACGAAGGGTGACGCTGGTTAGGACAATCGCTACAGATTGGTCAGCCAAAGAGGAGGAATAAGGGTGAGTGTTCTTTGTGAAGGAAAGTCTTCCAACGTGTGACTCATGTAGGTCAGGCTGTGTAAGGCATTAGTGAGATGGTTCACTGGGATGATTGTAGCAGCACCAGTGTGGACGAAGGAGTCAGTACGGTGGGAGGCTGAACGCCTTCACACACTTCAGCATTACAGTCACTTGAGGCGGGAGGGATGGAGATCGCTTGAACAGAAGAGCACAAAGCCGACGCCGCTACCACGCCCATCAGTCCACAATGTAGCAGGTGTGACGAAGACTGAACATCGGGGACGATCTCACCAGCATCGTTCGAGAGTGATGCTCCATCGGAAGCAGTAGGTATCCTATCCCGTGCCGTAAGTTTAGAAACTTCGAAGATATTGGAACGGCTGGATGAGCATGTACTTGCGCGGATTTACTCGTAGATGAGGCGATGGATTTCGGAATATGACGACCTCGTCTGTGGGCTTTCAGCGCTGAAAAGACTTCAAATATTTCATCCGCACATCGACGCTCCTCATCTGGATGTCATCTGGGGGTCTGGAGCGATGAATTATTTCTCAGAATTTTCAGTCGAACACCGACGCGTTCCATGCGGGGTTCGCTATTGCTGCACTTCAGACGATAGACGCGTCTGTGTGAATAAATCACTGGTGACACGAGAGTCCTAAAAATGAGCGCGACCTTTGCAGCTGTGTTTGACCTCTTCCTCGCTACACTGGCTGTTCCAAGTCGTTCAGCTTCATTGCTGCTTTCTGACGTGTGTGGGTGTGGGTGTGTGTGTGTGTGTGTGTGTGTGTGTGTGTGTGTGTGTGTGTGTGTGTGTGTGTGTGTGTGTATGTGTGTGTGTGGGTGTATGCCATCCACTTCCACAGTTTCACAACCCATTTTATTCCATTCAGCCGCTGCTCTTATGGTCTTACAGAAGTAGTTCTTTACATCTCTTGTAACAGGTTTCTTGTTTCATGTTATGGCCTCTGGATGTTCTATTCCAGCATGTGTCGAGGAACTCTTCATTATCAGCATCATCAGAATAATCTATAAAGTCAAAGGTTGTGATCTAGACACCCTGGACTCTTCTCTCTTCCATAAAGGACAAATTCACGTAACGCAGCTTATCTTACTGTGATACCACCTCTGTTGCCTACCTTTGGACCTTCTCTATCAGGTTTTGTGTTTCTGTATGGACGGTGACGAAATCTGAGAAACATATTCTAGTTGTAGCCTAACACAGGATGTCAACAGCTTGCCGAGTATTTCCTTCATCGAATGCGATTCTGATATTCGCCAGCAGACGGTTCGCCCGCTTTGTTATCCGCCCACGGTGGTACTCGATAGCCAGGTTTAAGTACTCCCAGGCCGCCTCTCACACAGATTTCTGAAGGTTATTTCGTGTTGGATGAAATTCGTACCGAGGTCTTCTATCATTGAATCCCATCCTCATTATTTTGCACTTACTCGGGTGGAATATGATCATCAACAGAGTATAAGACCAAGTTTGGAGTTAAGTCCCCCTTGTTAGTTTAGTCAATCCTCTTTACTCTTTTTACTTCCCCTTGGCATCATCCTCAAACACAATCAGCCATGAAGTACGTCATTTACAGTTCCAAGACTGAAGACTGAAAGCCCTTCGACACGTCTTCCTTTTAGTAGACTTGTGTGAAAACGTCGACTTCACCTGACAGTCTTACACACACCCCAGGATACATCTAAACCCGCTGGAAATCGGTCAGAGCCTTAACGAAGACCTGTCGAGCTTTGCCGATGATTCCATTCGTGTCTGTTACCTCAAATAACAAACGTACAGACTTATGCTAAACCATATTCTTTAATAAAGTCAATATTCCAAAAAGAGAGAAAAATTTACAGCTCCATTAATTTCGTAATTTCGCTTGAGAATGCTATAGATTTTTGAGCGTGAGGTTCGAATCCACAGCTACAACTTTCAGTGATATTTTAGGAATAGATCCACACGCTCTGGTATAGCCGGCTATAATCTATATAAAATGCCGCATCTCATGCCAACACTTGTAAAGGTGTAAGTAGAAACGATCTGGGCAGTGACATCAAGAAGAACATCAAATATCTGAATAAAGAAATGGGTATCCCTACAAAATGTTCCAATCCTAAACATTTTCTAATCCTACAAAAATGTCTAATTCTGCAAAAAAAAATGTTAAATCCTACAAAAATGTCTCATCCTACAACAATGACTAATCCTACTTAAATGGCTAATCCTACAAAAAAAAAGGATAACCTCGCACAATACAGGCTAAAACCTACACAAAAATGGCTAACCTGCAAAAAAATGTTATAACGCAAAATACGTACATGGTGTGTGTGTGTGTGTGTGTGTGTGTGTGTGTGTGTGTGTGTGTGTGTGTGTGTGTGTGTGTAATAATAATCAAGCTAGCACTGCGCTCACCAGACATCATACAAAAGCGCTTCGCTAAGTCAACAGGAATCTATCTTTTCTTTTAGCTGGTTAGATAAGCATGGGGAAAATACAGACACTACATTGCCTTTCGCGTCCGTATGTCTACAGGTGCGTACGAAAAAATCATACGACAACTATGCATGGTTTAAAGGGAAGTTTAGCAAGCCCAGAGCGTACAATATAAATTCATAAGATACTTAAAGATATCCCAGTTTTGGAGAAGTTTTATCATCGTCTGACGCCTCACACCATGATTGTACTGCCAGACAGAAGTGATGAAACACCAAACGAAATTTAATTTGAAGGTTTTTAGATTCAAGTTTTATCCAAACACCTGTAAACAAGGATCACATCATTAATCACGGGTCTCCGCTCCCTCACAAGGTTAGGGCGTCAGAGCCTCACACATACTGCTACAAATATCTGCTCTGCCACCTCTGCCGCCGCTCTCAAAAATTCTCGACATAATCGTCAACGTGGAGGGGAAAATCCGCAAGACTTTCCCTCTTCCTTATAAAGCTTGTAGATTTATGAGCGTGTGGAACATGACGCGGGTTACAGTAATTTATTACACGCTCCTTCTGCCGTCTCCTCCTTGTCTCCTGCCACTCCCTCCCTCCTCCCGTTTCCTTCCTCCTACATAAACGTTGCCTCGCGAGCCTGCCTCCCTCCCTCCACCAGTTCCCTCCTTCCCTAAAAGAGCTTCCTTCCCCCTTAACACACACACACGCTGCCTCGCGTCCCTCCTTCCCTCTTGCAGCTCCCTCCACCCCATCCACACAACAGTGCCTCCAAACTCTCCCTCCTATCAACAGCTGCCTCCCTCCTACACACGAACACAATGCCTCCCTCCCTCCCTCCTGCTGCTCCCCCCCTTGACCCGTCGTCTGTTATAAATCACTCCGGAATTAAGGCCAGTAAGAGTACCTGAGAATTTAAAATGTTGCTACACGAGATATTTTTGCCTCCCGCACATCCATCAACAACCACAGGAGAGGAAAGAGAGCCAGAGAATTACACTGATTCTCTCTCTCTCTCTCTCTCTCTCTCTCTCTCTCTCTCTCTCTCTCTCTCTCTCTCTCATATTACGTCGTAGGCTCCGGTCACGGATAAAAGTCATCTTCAAAGGCAGGCCTGAAATAAAAAGTGGGAAGAGGGGTTAAAAAAAAAAAAACTCCAAAGAAGAGGAGGAGGACAAGAAAATAAAATATTCCGAGAGTTTTGGAAGAAGTGGAAAACTTGTCTTATAAAGAGGGACAGGTCTCATCTCTTAGGGGGAACACGAAAAGATAAAAGAGATCCAAAGCCTTAGCGGTGTAAGGAAAGACACAAACGTCACAATGACTCGCCCTGGAATTTGTTAAAGGTCGTACGGCAATCAGGTGACGCAGTGGGATAGCTAGAAGCGGGGGACACACAACCAGCCAGTTCTCGAGTGCAGAAACTAAGAAATTATCTACAAAGGAGACGAAAAATACCAACAATGCGACGTCGAGGTTTTGACGAGTCGGATTGCTTTGGACTGAACTCTGTCATTATGTATGTAGAAGTTAACTCTTTCCTTAATCTATAGGTAGTGCAACACAGGAGGACGAAGCAATCCTTCGTAGGATCGGAGAAACTGTTCGTTAAGTGATGAATTTCCGACATCTGAACACGACTCCTAGTTTACTGGAGGGAGACATGGCCGTCTGTATAATCTTGTGTTTGCATGATACAGCAGATGGTCCATAGGTTACGTCTCCTCTTGTTACTGTTGCTCCCTCTCATGCTACTGTTACTTGCAGCTTCTTCTTCTGCTGATACTCTCTGCCATCCTGTCATAACTTACGATGTTCCTCCTCTTCCTGTCGCTAGTGTTCCTGTAGGTGACCAAGGTGGTGTTAGCTTTCCTCATTACGCAGTGGGTCGAGCAGAAGCTTCTTCATCCATGGGTATATAAGGCAGGAGATCACCTTCGGTACGGCTGCAGCATCGTCAGTGGATGGAAAGTGATGAATACATTCTCGTCCGGTACTTTTTTGCTCCAAAGGAGTCCAAAATTCCCTGCTCCTGTTTGGAGTGTAGCCTTTTTATTTACAAGAGCTTCATAAAAGTAATCATGGGGTTGTATAATGATGATAACACTAATAATGAGACATATATATATAATATATATATATATATATATATATATATATATATATATATATATATATATATATATATATTATATGATATACATATATATATTCCTGAAAGTTCCAGATCTTGTGGACAATAACCACAGCGCCAGACCAGAACGAATAACTGCCTCTATGGCTTGAGAAGTCCGGAAATTTAATATCGACATCGCCACCATCGGCTCGACCCTTCACCACACCCTTGGCCAACTCACACAGATCTCCCTCTGGTGCACACACACCAAAGACGAAGGAATCCATAAAACTGGATTCGCCATCAGTACATCCAATTTTCAAGCTCATGTCTACATCCCTGGTTCCAGGGGGCAATGTCTGAAGAGCTCGAAGATGCAGGGTTTGTCATCATGTTCCAAAAAGGGAGACAAGTCACACTGTGGAAACTATCGGTGAATCTCCCTCCTTTCCAGCGCAGGATGAGTCTCCGAACGAGTCCTTATCAAGTGACATCTACCAAACGCAGAGGAAGCAATTCCTGAGCCTCAGTATGGGTTCAGAATATCTCTTAAAGAGCTGTAGGTATGTCGTTTCCTGCTCGAAAACACCAGAGGAGCCCCCTGGAGCAACATATCTACAATGGTCTCCATTACACTGACCAAGGCATCGTTCCCCGCAATGAGAAGCGCCTTCAACAGGTGAGCGTCAGCAACGAAACGCGCAGCAACGAAGTCATGAAGACACCAGTCTGATGGGTTGGCCACACAGTTCACATATCTGATGATGATCCTCACCCACGGTAACTTCTGCTGAGTTTACCAAGGGGCAGGGATGTTAAACGAGTCAAAGAAAATGATACAGAGACATCCTCCAGAGCGACCTCAAAAAAAAAAAAAAATATCAAATATAAACACCAAGATCCAAAAACAGCGTGCTGGCGAAGAACAAAGGTGGCATCTTAAAGGGAGATTGTAAACTTTTGAGACGCAGTGTATCACCCGAGACAAAGAGAAAAGTCGAAGAAAATGGGAATGAGAAGAGTAAAGTAGAATCGAACGATAATCAAAGGCGCTAACTCTTCTTCCAGTTATCTAGTGCCTAAGAATCCTTAGTTTTCGAAGTAAAATCCTCACCCGTCTTAAACCAAGGAGAGGATCAACTTGTGGTACACAACCCAGTGCTGGTCCACACACTCGTGGGCCATTATACACGTCATCTAACAAGAAGATAACATTATATTTATCTACAGTTTCCTCATGACCAAAATATACGAGTCTCGCTGTCACCCAGGACTTTTTTTTTTTCTCTCTCTCTGTAAAGGCTCCTGCTGCCTGAGACTGCGGTACTTTCAGTAGCGGGAAATGTAAGACTCCTTTGGATAGAAAAGTTTTCTCAATGATACAGCCTCGCCTAAGTGAGTTTTCACCCACAGACTCATCTGCAAGCGGTAACACCACAAGCTAGAAGTTACCTTCGACAAGGATGTATCATCAGCCAAGAAAAGGGAGTACAACGTATCTGAAGGGCTTTCCGCCGTAAGGGAGCCTACCTTCCCCTGCTCCCGTCCGGAATGCAACCTCGAAGGTGCAGGGGGTTCTTAAGGTTGTACAAGTAACTGTGTGTGTGTGTGTGTGTGTGTGTTGATAGATAGATAGATAGATAGAGAGAGAGAGAGAGAGAGAGAGAGAGAGAGAGAGAGAGAGAGAGAGAGAGAGAGAGAGAGAGAAGGAAAGCGATGGAGGAAGACAATGATGAGAGGGGGAGGCTGGAGTGAGAAACACAGAGACAGACAGACATTAAGCATAATTACATTCCCCACAACACAATGAATTATGTTCCCCACAACACAATAAATTACATTATCCACAATACAATGAATTATGTTTCCCACAACACAGTAAATTACATTATCCACAATACAATGAATTACGTTCCCCACAACACAACAAATTACGTTCCCACAACCCAAAAAATTACATTCGCCACAACATAATGAATTACATTCCCCACAAGCCAAAAAATTACGTTCCCCACAACACAATAAATCACGTTCCCACAACACAATAAATCACGTTCCCTACAACCCAATACATTACGTTCCCACCACCCAATACATTACGTTCCCCACAACACATCTTTTTTCCCCCCCTAAAATAAGACAAAATATCTTAAAATCCCGCTTTCCAACCCCCAGAGAAACCAAGACCTCGGAAAATAAGGTTAAACGCTCGAATTCCCCAGCAAATAGTTGGGTGGCAACTGTTGACAACGCGAAAGCGACAGATGAAAATCTTTAACTGGGCGACACAGACGCCAGACACTTTACCTGGTAACACTGACTACTGGGGGCGTCTTCTGCCGTGACGTCACCCGCAGAGACAGAAGTGGGAGATACATGAGAGATGAACCCTATCAGGAGTGGGAGATACATGAGAGATGAACCCTATCAGAAGTGGGAGATACATGAGAGATGAACCCTATCAGAAGTGGGAGATACATGAGAGATGAACCCTATCAGAAGTGGGAGATACATGAGAGATGAACCCTATCAGAAGTGGGAGATACATGAGAGATGAACCCTATCAGAAGTGGGAGATACATGAGAGATGAACCCTATCAGAAGTGGGAGATACATGAGAGATGAACCCTATCAGGAGTGGGAGATACATGAGAGATGAACCCTATCAGAAGTGGGAGATACATGAGAGATGAACCCTATCAGGAGTGGGAGATACATGAGAGATGAACCCTATCAGGAGTGGGAGATACATGAGAGATGAACCCTATCAGAAGTGGGAGATACATGAGAGATGAACCCTATCAGAAGTGGGAGATACATGAGAAATGAACCCTATCAGAAGTGGGAGATACATGAGAGATGAACCCTATCAGAAGTGGGAGATACATGAGAAATGAACCCTATCAGAAGTGGGAGATACATGGGAGATGAACCCTATCAGGAGTGGGAGATACATGAGAGATGAACCCTATCAGAAGTGGGAGATACATGAGAGATGAACCCTATCAGAAGTGGGAGATACATGAGAGATGAACCCTATCAGAAGTGGGAGATACATGAGAGATGAACCCTATCAGGAGTGGGAGATACATGAGAGATGAACCCTATCAGAAGTGGGAGATACATGAGAGATGAACCCTATCAGAAGTGGGAGATACATGAGAGATGAACCCTATCAGGAGTGGGAGATACATGAGAGATGAACCCTATCAGAAGTGGGAGATACATGAGAGATGAACCCTATCAGGAGTGGGAGATACATGAGAGATGAACCCTATCAGAAGTGGGAGATACATGAGAAATGAACCCTATCAGAAGTGGGAGATACATGAGAGATGAACCCTATCAGAAGTGGGAGATACATGAGAGATGAACCCTATCAGAAGTGGGAGATACATGAGAGATGAACCTTATCAGAAGTGGGAGATACATGAGAGATGAACCCAATCAGGAGTGGGAGATACATGAGAGATGAACCCTATCAGAAGTGGGAGATACATGAGAGATGAACCCTATCAGAAGTGGGAGATACATGAGAGATGAACCCTATCAGAAGTGGGAGATACATGAGAAATGAACCCTCCCACAGATTAGATCGCCGTAGCCTCTCATCAGACTATGATAAGCATATCATTGTACGTAGGTGCGTCATGACTCCGCTGTCTTACGAGCCGACATCTGGTTCAACACCATCCATGCATGAGCTGTGGGAGATGTCATCTGTGGCCTCCCGCCATGACCCGCTGCAAACCCAATTAATCTGTTGGGAATTCTTGTCTTGATATCAGTCTTCTGATGGCAACGATATCGTTTATATACATTTATCATGAGAGGTGTCTCTCTCTCTCTCTCTCTCTCTCTCTCTCTCTCTCTCTCTCTCTCTTTGTTTTGGGAAATCTTTCCGCGTATCGTGTTGGATGTGACTCCGTATTTTCCTCCCATTTTAACCATTTAATCTCTCTCTCTCTCTCTCTCTCTCTCTCTCTCTCTCTCTCTCTCTCTCTCTCTCTCTCTCTCTCTCTCTCTCTCTCTCTCTCCCCTGGTGAGGGACTCGCTCATTACGCGGATGTACCCAGGCCAAGAGCTTCACCGAATCTGATAATTACATAAATCGAGGAGTAATGAGACCTACACAAGAGGCCGCCCTTGAAGAGGAACATACCTGAGTGGCTTATTACAGGGTAGGCTTACCTGAGGGAAGGCTTACCTGAGGGTAGGCTTACCTGAGGGTAGGCTTACCTGAGGGAAGGCTTACCTGAGGGAAGGCTTACCTGAGGGAAGGCTTACCTGAGGGTAGGCTTACCTGAGGGTAGGCTTACCTGAGGGTAGGCTTACCTGAGGGTAGGCTTACCTGAGGGTAGGCTTACCTGAGGGAAGGCTTACCTGAGGGAAGGCTTACCTGAGGGTAGGCTTACCTGAGGGTAGGCTTACCTGAGGGTAGGCTTACCTGAGGGAAGGCTTACCTGAGGGTAGGCTTACCTGAGGGTAGGCTTACCTGAGGGAAGGCTTACCTGAGGGTAGGCTTACCTGAGGGTAGGCTTACCTGAGGGTAGGCTTACCTGAGGGTAGGCTTACCTGAGGGTAGGCTTACCTGAGGGTAGGCTTACCTGAGGGAAGGCTTACCTGAGGGTAGGCTTACCTGAGGGAAGGCCTACCTGAGGGAAGGCTTACCTGAGGGAGGCTTACCTGAGGGAAGGCTTACCTGAGGGAAGGCTTAACCTGAGGGTAGGCTTACCTGAGGGAAGGCTTACCTGAGGGTAGGCTTACCTGAGGGAAGGCTTACCTGAGGGAAGGCTTACCTGAGGGTAGGCTTACCTGAGGGAAGGCTTACCTGAGGGAAGGCTTACCTTAGGGAAGGCTTACCTGAGGGAAGGCCTACCTGAGGGAAGGCTTACCTGAGGGAAGGCTTACCTTAGGGAAGGCTTACCTGAGGGAAGGCTTACCTGAGGGAAGGCTTACCTGAGGGTAGGCTTACCTGGAGGCTACCTGAGGTAGGCTTACCTGAGGGAAGGCTTACCTGAGGGGTAGGCTTACCTGAGGGAAGGCTTACCTGAGGGTAGGCTTACCTGGGGGAAGGCTTACCTGAGGGTAGGCTTACCTGAGGGAAGGCTTACCTGAGGGAAGGCTTACCTGAGGGAAGGCTTACCTGAGGGTAGGCTTACCTGAGGGAAGGCTTACCTGAGGGTAGGCTTACCTGAGGGAAGGCTTACCTGAGGGAAGGCTTACCTGAGGGTAGGCTTACCTGAGGGAAGGCTTACCTGAGGGAAGGCTTACCTGAGGGTAGGCTTACCTGAGGGTAGGCTTACCTGAGGGTAGGCTTACCTGAGGGTAGGCTTACCTGAGGGAAGGCTTACCTGAGGGTAGGCTTACCTGAGGGAAGGCTTACCTGAGGGAAGGCTTACCTGAGGGAAGGCTTACCTGAGGGTAGGCTTACCTGAGGGTAGGCTTACCTGAGGGAAGGCTTACCTGAGGGAAGGCTTACCTGAGGGTAGGCTTACCTGGGGGAAGGCTTACCTGAGGGTAGGCTTACCTGAGGGAAGGCTTACCTGAGGGTAGGCTTACCTGGGGGAAGGCTTACCTGAGGGTAGGCTTACCTGAGGGAAGGCCTACCTGAGGGTAGGCTTACCTGAGGGTAGGCTTACCTGAGGGAAGGCCTACCTGAGTGAAGGCTTACCTTAGGGAAGGCTTACCTGAGGGAAGGCCTACCTGAGGGAAGGCTTACCTGAGGGAAGGCTTACCTTAGGGAAGGCTTACCTGAGGGAAGGCTTACCTGAGGGAAGGCCTACCTGAGGGAAGGCTTACCTGAGGGAAGGCTTACCTAAGGGGAGGGTTACTTAGGGAAGACTTTACCTAAAGGGAGGCTTGCCTAAGAGAAGGCTTGCACCATGAAAGGCTTACCTAAGAAAAAATATTACCTAAGAGAAGGCTTATATAAGGGAAGACTTACCTTGGGGATAGGCTCACCTGAGGGAAGGCTTGCCTAAGGAAAGTGTAATATCAAGGGGAAACTCTCTCTCTCTCTCTCTCTCTCTCTCTCTCTCTCTCTCTCTCTCTCTCTCTCTCTCTCTCTCTCTCTCTCTCTCTCCCTCCCTCCCCTCAAACAAGGAGCTTCTCGGAGCAACGGGCTGAACAAAGTGAACGAGCTGGGTGAACACAAGTGAGCAACGGAGAAGAGGAGGAAGAGACTTTTAAGTACAACAACGACTGAGTTAAGAGGCTTCATCGAGGACTGAGGAAGCACAGGGATGACCACAAAAGGGAGGAGATGAAGTGAAAGGACGGGACAAGGCGGAGAAAGGAGAGGAACTCATCATTAGGGTTTGGTAAGGGGCAGAGGAGAGGTAAGGTGTCCCTCCCACCACCAGTCAGCCACGCAGCAGATATCCCCCAGCCATCAGGGAACATGACGCAGACGACGCCACACAGACGGTAGTCCCCAACAGCACGTTCCCTGAACACATCTATACCTTGTTCACCTAGGGTCGTATAGCACGTTCCCTGAACATACCTATACCTTGTTCATCTAGAGTCGTATAGCACGTTCCCTGAACATACCTATACCTTGTTCATCTAGAGTCGTATAGCACGTTCCCTGAACACACCTATACCTTGTTCATCTAGAGTCGTATAGCACGTTCCCTGTTCCTTGTTCAACTAGAGTCTTACAGACTCAATATCAACGAAGGAGAATGAAAAGAAAGCACACACAACGAGTCTTAAAAAGAAAACTGGCACTGGGGAGAATGAAAGCATCATAGAAAACTAAGAAAACGTACAATGGGTCAGGAGAGCTGTACTACACTGGGACACACACTAATATCTTAGGTTTTAGCAGTAAAAAGTATCATTGAGATAGCTGCACCATTTGTCTACTTGCCCTGATCTCCTCTCCGATACCTAGCTGTCCAAAGCTGCCTCTCCTCTACACTATCAAATCTCCAACCACAGTATCTACCATCGCTTCCACTCCAAGGTCGGTGTTTGTGCTTTGAAAGGTACAAAAAAAAAAAAAAAAATACATTTACTCGCCTCGTGGATCCGCGTGAGTCCCCTAACTTTGATGGCATCTGGCTCAAAATCTCTCAACTCTATAACTTTGCTGTTATGGTTCGTAAACTCCCTCCTCCTAAATCCTCCAACTAATGTACACTTCTTAGACTACTTGACTTATCACGGGGGCACTGCTCTCTTCACTGCCACGCACTGAATTCCCCCGTGTAGGGAATATCAATGGAAACCCACAAGGATAGATAGGGCTCTACCTAGGATGATCCCAGTGGAGTCGAAACCTATTCTTCTTCTTCTTAACGATGAGGAACAAAGAATCAAACATCCAATACGGGTTCCCGACCGTCATGATCACCACGCTTCCAACACACTCGACCAACCCTTCTTCTTCCCCCTCCCCCGTTTGCCTCTCTCTCTCTCTCTCTCTCTCTCTCTCTCTCTCTCTCTCTCTCTCTCTCTCTCTCTGAACTTTTACTACCCATACAGCACTCCTGCCTCCACTGGGTCCTCCGACCACGTTCATATCTCTGTGACTTTCAATTCGCCACGCCCACCACCTACCACTCCCTCTACCCTCGACACGTAGTCTCTAGAATGAAGAAAGCTATCCATGGTCATCCTCGTCCAGTGTCTTAACGGACGTTCATTCTGCTGTGGATGATATCCGTGTCTAGTCGTCCTCTCCCTATAATTCCCGACTAATCTCATGTCCTCCCTATATATTCTTTTAGTTCTCGCAAGGCCTTGCGAGTACCGTCCCAGCTCGCAAGCTGGCAAGGTATATCATAGCCCAGATGATATACTTTCTCGAGTTCTAGGGGGAGTGTGACTGAGCTAGCTCCAATCTTTGCTCGCTTATTTTGTCTCTAAGAATCGAAACTTTCCCTTCTTCTTGGGGGCAAGCCTTAGTACAGCCCTTACCCCACATAAACAGACCATTCTAAGCCTTCCAACTAACGCCAAGTTGTTGTTCCTTCTTTGCTGCCTCCAAAGTCTTTGAAACTCTCTTCAACTCTCACTCTCTCATAAACTTAGAATTCCATTCCCTTCCATTCACCAATAAGGCTTTCCCTGCGTGAGGCACTACTAGTGATCCTCTCTCCGATGTGACCCACTCTCAAGGATTTCGGTGAATCTCTCGTTACGGTCGTCTCGACATCTCCAAACCATTCAACCAAGTGTGGCGTAAGTCGCTGCTTTCTAGGCTTCCCTCACTGGCTTTTCTGCCTCTCACCACTTCCTGAGGCGTAATTTTCGCTCTGATTCCACCATTACTGTCGTCGTTGATGGAGCGAATTCCTCCCTTGTCCTGTCAACGACACAAGGACATACGGGAAAGACGTAGAGAAAGCAAAGGAAATAGTAATGCTTACTGATGGTGGTAGAAACAGCCATGAATGATGAGGCCTCATGATGATGATGAGATGGAGGGGCCACAAACCACTTCCAGAGGGACAGAAATTTTCTACATATGCCTGTAAGAAACCGTCATGGCAGGTATCACACTCACGTACCTTGCTTACATCCGAGTTCTACTATTTAGCCTTTATCTTGTGCTTCTTCCTGCTGTCTGAACTCACCTCCTCCTTTTCTTCCAGGTCAGGAAAGTATTATACTGTTCTCCTCTTGAGCATGACAGTAAGACCCTCCGGTCAAGACCCATAAAGGTCAGGTCGCGTCAACATACTCAAAGGTCGCATCGTCTTGCTCAAGCGCTGAAAGTCGATAAATCGGCCCAGGATTGAAGAGTTTGACATGACAATAACAACAAATTTACCTACAACGTTCAGAAACATTCCTTCATTTTAGAGTAGGTGACATGAGCGAGTAGCGGCCCACACGATGTCTATGAAGGAATTATCATCCCAGACTTGTGGACTCAGGACCTTGTGACCAATGGCTCAGTTCTTCTGAGGTAACACTGCTGGCGTCAGGAGCTAGCAGCAGAGAGAACCATGATGCTCTACTTTGACGAACATGCGAGTTTTCAATATACTTTTAACTCGGGGCGTGTGTTACTGTGGCCTAAGGCTGACAAGGAGGAGAGTAGCCAAAGTATTAAAGATCTTTATGTTGATGGACATCCAGGACTTTGTGGTAGATGTTTGTGACACCGCTACTTGCTATCATCTATTTCAATCGTGTTGTTCTTCAATCTGTCGCATACATCGTGCTAAACACGACCCTAACGCATTACATGCGTCAGACAGATACCATCATGCATATACGTACATTTTCACACACATGCACATACAGACATCATACAGAGGCATGTGAATTTATACACACAGACTAGCGTGGTGTAGCGGTTCGCATTGCTTGTTATGAGTCAGCGCGGGTCCACCTTGGGTTCGATCTTGCATGGGTTCGAACCCTAGGCGGGGCAGTCGGCCCACATCCAACCCAGATGTTCATCCTCTCCTCAGGGTTGGTTGATAAATGGGTATCTGGCTTAAGTTGAAATGTATTAGTTTGTGAGTACAAACACGTGAGTAAAAGACATGGTATATGTAAATAAGGCACAAATCGGGGCAACACGACCGTAAAATTCTCTCCCTGTAGCACACAAACAGTAATCACATGAAATCATTGACAAAGACATACATACATATAGAAACAAATACTGATAAAAGAACATACACATACACAAAACACATAAAGTCACACGAACAAAGGCACGTAATCCTTAGGTTTAATCGATTAATGATTACCTAGCGTGAGCTACTTTTCACTAGTGGTAAAGTGTGTGAAAGAAGAAAGCTAAGAGTAAATGTGAATAAGAGCAAGGTTATTAGGTACAGCAGGGTTGAGGGACAAGTCAATTGGGAGGTAAGTTTGAATGGAAAAAACTGGAGGAAGTGAAGTGTTTTAGATATCTGGGAGTGGATTTGGTAGCGGATGGAACCATGGAAACGGAAGTGAATCATAGAGTGGGGGAGGGGGCGAAAGTTCTGGGAGCGTTGACAAATGTGTGGAAGTCGAGAACGTTATCTTGGAAAGCAAAAATGGGTATGTTTGAAGGAATAGTGGTTCCAACAATGTTATATGGTTGCGAGGCGTGGGATATAGATAGAGTTGTGCGTAGGAGGGTGAATGTGCTGGAAATGAGATGTTTGAGGACTATATGTGGTGTGAGGTGGTTTGATCGAGTAAGTAATAATAGGGTAAGAGAGATGTGTAGTAATAAAAAGAACGTGGTTGAGAGAGCAGAGGAGAGTGTTTTGAAATGGTTTGGTCACATGGAGAGAATGAGTGAGGAAAGATTGACAAAGAGGATATATGTGTCAGAGGTGGAGGGAACGAGGAGAAGTGGGAGACCAAATTGGAGTTGGAAAGATGGAGTTAAAAAAATTTTGATTGATCGGGGCCTGAACATGCAGGAGGGTGAAAGGCGTGTAAAGAATAGAGTGAAATGGAACGATGTGGTATACAGGGGTCGACGTGCTGTCAATGGATTGAACCAGGGCATGTGAAGCGTCTGGGGTAAACCATGGAAAGTTTTGTGGGGCCTGGATGTGGAAAGGGAGCTGTGGTTTCTATGCATTGTACATGACAGCTAGAGACTGAATGTGAACGAATGTGGCCTTTGTTGTCTTTTTCTAGCGCTACCTTGCGCACATGCGGGGGAGGGGGGGTTTCATTTCATGTGTGGCGGGGTGGTGACGAGAATGGATAAGTGCAGACAGTATGAATTATGTACATGTGTATATATGTATATGTCTGTGTGTGTATATATATGTATACGTTGAGATGTATATATATGTATATGTGCTGTGTGTGGACGTGTATGTATATACATGTGTATGTGGGTGGGTTGGGCCATTCTTTCGTCTGTTTCATTGCGCTACCTCGAAAACGCGGGAGACAGCGACAAAGTATAATAAATGAATAATTAAACACACACACACACACACACACACACACACACACACACACACACACATATATATATATATATATATATATATATATATATATATATATATATATATATATATATATATATATATATATATATTTCATACCTGCTCGCCAATTCCCGCGTGAGCGAGGTAGCGCCAAAAATTCAGATGATACAGTATTAAAGGGAAAAACCCTTACTTGGCTCCTTGCGCTGTTCTATCTTTTGGTAAGTAATACAGGAAGTGAGGATTTCCAGCCACCTACTCCACCCGTCTTAGTTGCCTTCTACGACACGGAATGCGTGGACAGTATTCTTTTTCCCCTATCCCAAGGGATATATATATATATATATATATATATATATATATATATATATATATATATATATATATATATATACTTTCCTCATTGTTCCTGCCATTCCACTCTACCTTGGAAAACATCCTCTCAGTCTCTCTTGTAGCCGTGTTCCCTGTGCAACATGGCTTAAGTACAGAGACCACAGTTTCCGTCGTCATTCGTGCGTCCGTCATCGGTCGTCGGGAGTCGCACTTTAACCTTCAAACACAACCTCAGCACAACATGAAACCTCTCAACCAGACACTCACGAAACCTCGCAAGGTTATATCCCGGCCACGAAAGAAATTGATGGCATTAAGACCTTAACTCTATTCTGCCCTTGTTATAACACACACACACACACACACACACACACACACACACACACACACACGCACACACGCACACACACACACACACACACACACACGCACACACACACACACACACACAGAAAAAAGACACCTTTAACTTAACCTACCTTGTAACTCGAAGAATATCTAAAACATTATGCACTTGTTTCCCAGCATCTAATGAATTTAATGGCATAAAAACCCTTTAATTCAATCCGATTTCTTGAAACCTTTAAAATAAAAGATTTAACCTAGAACCGAACTTGTATCAAAACCTATAAAAGAAATGAAAAAATTAAACTGTCTACCTTACAATAGATATTCCAGATATTACCCAAACAATATCTCCACCCATATCTCACCCCCCAAATAACTGAGCTACAATACAAGCGATACATGTGTTCCATGGAACACCCTCCTGGTTGTTTTCCATACTCAAACTGGCGAGTGTTACATGATACAGAGAACTGATTCACAATTTCTTTTTCCACCAACGAAAAAAAAACAAAAAAAACAGCAGGAACCTTACCAGGTAATTTGACCTTCCCTTTTCGGGGTCATTAGTTCCCTAAAGTTTGATCTCTGAAGTCGAGAGTAATTTGGGTGATCTCATTAGCACCGTCAGGTGAGATTGGCTGAGAAGAATTTAAATGAGGTTGCTCGGCCACACTAGGAGGAGGTAGCGAGGCTAACTCATTTACACCAAAGCCTGGAGTAGCAAGGCACACTCCTTGAACCTCACTATTCACCCTTCACGTAATTAATGAGTCAGCAGGATCTGTCTAACCAATGACTACATCCTGTGAAATGGACAGATCAGCTTCCATCCTCGATTATGCATTTACTGGAAAGATCCAAATCAATATCACGTACTTTGTAAGATCCTTCCGCCGTCATTGCTTTACAGGAGTCCTACACCCATCCTTCCGAGTCTTGCATATATATATATATATATATATATATATATATATATATATATATATATATATATATATATATATATATATATATATATAAATATATATATATATATATTTTTTTTTTTTTTTTTTTGCTTTGTCGCTGTCTCCCGCGTTTGCGAGGTAGCGCAAGGAAACAGACGAAAGAAATGGCCCAACCCCCCCCCCCCCCCATACACATGTATATACATACGTCCACACACGCAAATATACATACCTACACAGCTTTCCATGGTTTACCCCAGACGCTTCACATGCCTTGATTCAATCCACTGACAGCACGTCAACCCCGGTATACCACATCGCTCCAATTCACTCTATTCCTTGCCCTCCTTTCACCCTCCTGCATGTTCAGGCCCCGATCACACAAAATCTTTTTCACTCCATCTTTCCACCTCCAATTTGGTCTCCCTCTTCTCCTTGTTTCCTCCACCTCCGACACATATATCCTCTTGGTCAATCTTTCCTCACTCATTCTCTCCATGTGACCAAACCATTTCAAAACACCCTCTTCTGCTCTCTCAACCACGCTCTTTTTATTTCCACACATCTCTCTTACACTTACGTTACTTACTCGATCAAACCACCTCACACCACACATTGTCCTCAAACATCTCATTTCCAGCACATCCATCCTCCTGCGCACAACTCTATCCATAGTCCACGCCTCGCAACCATACAACATTGCTGGAACCACTATTCCTTCAAACATGCCCATTTTTGCTTTCCGGGATAATGTTCTCGACTTCCACACATTCTTCAAGGCTCCCAGAATATATATATATATATATATATATATATATATATATATATATATATATATATATATATCTTCTTTTTCTTTCATGCTGTTCGCCATTTCCCATGTTAGCGAGGTAGCGTTAAGGACAGAGGACTGGGCCTTTGAGGGAATATCCTCACTTGGCCCCCTTCTCTGTTCCTTCTTTTGGAAAAAACAAAAAACAGGAGGGGAGGATCCCCCCCCCCGGCTCCCTCCCCTTTTAGTCGCCTTCTACGACACGCAGGGAATACGTGGGAAGTATTCTTTCTCCCCTATCCCCAGGGATAATATATATATATATATATATATATATATATATATATATATATATATATATATATATATATATATATACATGTCATTAGGAAACGATCACAGTTTTGCGCGTGATCAAGATATTCATACGAGTCCACGGGGGAAATGAAACACGATAAGTTCCCAAGTGCACTTTCGCGTAATAATCACGTCATCAGGGGAAACACAAGAGAGAAATATAACAGTCAGTTGATATACATCGAAGAGACGAAGCTGAGACGCCATTTGGTAAGCATGCGATTGTCCAAGACCATATATATATATATATATACTTATATATATATATATATATATATATATAGGCATGTGTACGTGTAGGAAGAGAGGAAAGTGATTGGTTCTCAGTGAATGTAGGTTTGCGGCAGGGGTGTGTGATGTCTCCATGGTTGTTTAATTTGTTTATGGATGGGGATGTTAGAGAGGTGAATGCAAGAGTTTTGGAAAGAGGGGCAAGTATGAAGTCTGTTGGGGATGAGAGAGCGTGGGAAGTGAGTCAGTTGTTGTTCGCTGATGATACAGCGCTGGTGGCTGATTCATGTGAGAAACTGCAGAAGCTGGTGACTGAGTTTGGTAAAGTGTGTGAAAGAAGAAAGTTAAGAGTAAATGTGAATAAGAGCAAGGTTATTAGGTACAGTAAGGTTGAGGGTCAAGTCAATTGGGAGGTAAGTTTGAATGGAGAAAAACTGGAGGAAGTAAAGTGTTTTAGATATCTGGGAGTGGATCTGGCAGCGGATGGGACCATGGAAGCGGAAGTGGATCATAGGGTGGGGGAGGGGGCGAAAATTCTGGGAGCCTTGAAGAATGTGTGGAAGTCGAGAACATTATCTCGGAAAGCAAAAATGGGTATGTTTGAAGGAATAGTGGTTCCAACAATGTTGTATGGTTGCGAGGCGTGGGCTATGGATAGAGTTGTGCGCAGGAGGATGGATGTGCTGGAAATGAGATGTTTGAGGACAATGTGTGGTGTGAGGTGGTTTGCTCGAGTAAGTAACGTAAGGGTAAGAGAGATGTGTGGAAATAAAAAGAGCGTGGTTGAGAGAACAGAAGAGGGTGTTTTGAAATGGTTTGGGCACATGGAGAGAATGAGTGAGGAAAGATTGACCAAGAGGATATATGTGTCGGAGGTGGAGGGAACGAGAAGTGGGAGACCAAATTGGAGGTGGAAAGATGGAATGAAAAAGATTTTGTGTGATCGGGGCCTGAACATGCAGGAGGGTGAAAGGAGGGCAAGGAAATGAGTGAATGGATCGATGTGGTATACCGGGGTTGACGTGCTGTCAGTGGATTGAATCAAGGCATGTGAAGCGTCTGGGATAAACCATGGAAAGCTGTGTAGGTATGTATATTTGCGTGTGTGGACGTATGTATATACATGTGTATGGGGGGGGGGGCCATTTCTTTCGTCTGTTTCCTTGCGCTACCTCGCAAACGCGGGAGACAGCGACAAAGTATAAAAAAATATATATATATATATATATATATATATATATATATATATATATATATATATATCCCTATCCAAGTTCCTCATAACTATGGTTTATGAACGACTTCCACCTGAAAACTGCTTTTTAAGTTCAAAATTCCTGCAACCAACTCTCCCTAAGTTCCAGCTGCGGTTTGTATAGCTTGGTGGCAGATGGACGGACAGAGAGAGAGAGAGAGAGAGAGAGAGAGAGAGAGAGAGAGAGAGAGAGAGAGAGAGAGACTTTGCTCGACTATAAAGGGAACTAACTCTTTTGAAATGGAATAAAACAACAAAGGAGTAAAATACCAAGAGAAAAGACATTGAAAAAGTAGCAAAAAGGAGAGAGAATAAATTATAGAGAATGGACAGATGACAGAGAAAAATACCAGACCAACGATAAAGTTACCAATAAAACCTGTGCAGTAATCCCAGAGGGAGGGAATGTTATATAAGAAGTGACCAAAGCAAGAAAACGTATGCAGACAATACAGAGAGAAGAAAACGGTAAAGACTACCTGAGGAAAACGTACGATATGACGTCACGAAAACAGAATAATGCTCGGAAAAATACGTGATATTTACCATGGGAATAATACGGACTCTCTCTCTCTCTCTCTCTCTCTCTCTCTCTCTCTCTCTCTCTCTCTCTCTCTCTCTCTCTCTCTCTCTCTCTCTCTCACACACACACACACACACACACACACACACACACACAAAATATGTACCATCACTAAAGTTACAAATTCAATAAGCGTACTTCCTGCAGCCGGGGAGTGGGGTTCGTAAATACAAACACAGGTGGCAGGAGGCAGGGGTTCGCGTGGGGTTGGTGACACGGGAGTGGACGCCGCCGACATGCAGGCGCGCACGTGGGGGAGGAAAGGAGGGGGAGGGGGATAGAATGGCGTGGGGTTACGGGGCACAGGTGTGGATGGTGACGAGCGGGCGTGCGGTGAGGAGAGACAGGACCGCCGGCGTGGGTAGCGGCAAGCGAGCGTGCGGTAAAGGGGACATGTGCAGGTGTACGTGTTGGGTGAGCGAAAGAGTGTGGCGATGGATGAGAAATGCACATACAGGGTAAAGGGGCAGGTGTAGGGTGAAAGGTAAGTGATGAAGGTGACAGGCACTGGGGCCAGGCGTGAGATGAGGGTGACAGGCGAGGGCTGGTGGGGGCCTGGGATGAAGATGAGAGGCGAGGGGTGAAGGGGCAGGTGTAGGGTGAAAGGTAAGTGATGAAGGTGACAGGCACTGGGGCCAGGCGTGAGATGAAGGTGACAGGCGAGGGCTGGTGGGGGCCTGGGATGAAGATGAGAGGCGAGGGGTGAAGGGGCAGGTGTAGGGTGAAGGTGGAAGGTGTAAGGGACTGAGGTACTGGTTTTTGGTTACTCTCGTTGGATGGTCAGTCTTGAGACGAGAAGGTGAAGCAGTATTAGAGCTTATACATTCAACAGCCCCACTATCACGACTGGTCGATGGATCAGTGTTAGAATCACCATGACTGTGGTGGACACCATCGTTGGGTTCTTCGTTGTTGTTGTTAACTACTTCATACAGTCTTCATAACCGGCAGACTGGTGATTATGATGTCGGTGTGATCGTTGAATTTCATATTGACGAAGACAGACTCAGTCAATCCATCCAACAGTGAAAGAGGTCTGACGTTACTGATGCTCCAAACGATATCTTGAGGTAACTTGCGACACCACGTATCCCTGACAGTTGCGATAACAAATGCAACACCACTTAATTGAGACTCCCGACAGTCTGTTAAAATGCTTCTGTTGTCAATCATATAAATAGCGGATGGTCTTCGTCAGTTTGGCTTTAGCAAACTCCAGCTACTTTAGATGAGGCGAAGGTTTCTCGTTACAGATCAAAACTTACCAAAGTCCTTTTCTTTAAGCTGTAAATAACGAATCTTTGATGAGTCGAGTGTAAAGATGGTCCTGCAACCAGAGTCTGGTCATACGCCTTGGTAATGTAAGAGTAATGTGTGTGTCTTCGAGTGCAATTAAGCAATCTGTGTTTCCTTTCGACTGTCGTGTACGAAACAAGTAAACGTTTATAAGCTGCCGAGACCAGTGACTTTCCAGAGGAGTCGCGTCATATACGACCACACGCCCTCGTTCGTCATATAAAGGCATGACCAACACTGAGATGTCCCGACGTCTTTCTTGTAAAAGAAGTGTATTACAACTGCCACGAATATGATGAGAAAGGAAACGTTTTCGTACGGAAGCCACTTTTGGGTAAGTAGGAAAAATAAGAGTGAGGTGACAGGAGGCTCCTGTAAACGCAACACTGAACTCGCGACTCCTAGCACCTCCCTCCGGTAAAAGTTTAAACCCCAGCGGTCGCTGTGGTCTGCGACGCCCTCCTCACCTACTGGGCAAAACGCGTCAAGACCAACGCTCTTCGTGACGGCTAACGCAGCGCCATCATCACCAACAGGTCACCAATCACGGGAAATTCAACAACATCTTCCACGTCCCCCGCAGTAGAATAAGACACGGACGAAAGATATGCATTATATTATATAAACCGAGAGCGTTGCTCATGGGAGTCAACAGCCAGTGGCGTAACACAATGAGAGAAGCGGCCCAGCAGAAGTAATCTGGCTTTACAGAGAATCTTGGAGCTGCACCTACCCCCTGGGACGGTAGAGGAACATACAAATTTTATTACGGCACTTTGGGATCTTAACAGGAAGGGATAAATGTAAATAAAGCCGGCCAGTGCTTTATGCTTAGAAGAATTAACTTCGCGTTTCTGACTCGCAGCGTTACCATAACAGCGTTACCATAACAGCGTTACTATAACAGCGTTACCATGGCAACATTCACATAGATGGCTGAACTTTCGTTCGTTTCTGGTTTCAAGGCAGTCCCAAAAGTTACACGTGTATCTCATCTCGAAAATCGTATGTTCGATACATGGTCGAGTTATCAAATTTCATATCGAGTGTAATCTTTCCGGTTTGGGGCTTCTTAAACCCCGTGATGGTATGAGTCTGTTATATTCCTCCTCTTGAGTTGTGCTTTCCGTGCAGCCAAGAGAGCGCCTGTTGAAAGCCAAGTGGTCGATCTGAGAACTGTGGAAAACATTCCTTCTCTAGAAATAAGAAATTTGATCATTCCAAAGGATAGAGACTCTTAATTTCCTGCGATCACGCTGCGGAAGGAAAGAAGCAGACATCGGATAGGCTAGTCCGTGTGCTGCACGCACGCAAACAGCGTCTTGGGGGGGGGCTACAGTCCACTGTAACTATCATCACAAACTGACTAGTTTTACCTGACTTTGTGACATAGGAATATCTTTATCTAATTTCTACTCTGGCATGGCGGTACCAGCATGTACAAGCCCTTATGCTGGTGTTGAGATTAGAACTTTATGTTCTGGTTACACCTGATGGGGCGGATTGTCTCCGCGAAACATGTGGTGTATCTTTGTATTGTAGTAAAGTACCAGCAATACACTGCAGGTGTTATAGGCTTCTGGCACGAAGCTTTATGCGTTTGTCTTCCAGCTGAGAGAGAAGAGAGAAGAGTGAAGGGTGACCTGATCACAACATCAAAGTTTTTCAAACAATTCGATGACGTGGATAGTGAATAGTTCTTTGAGATACGGTAACCAGTTTACATAACATCAAAATAAGCAAGAATTTTGTTAAGAATATATATAAGGACAGTTTTATAGAATACTGGTGGATGAATGGAATAAAACGACTGATGACATGGTCAACGCTGACAGCATACAAAAAAATTTAGAAGTTGTATGATAGTAGAGAATGTTCAAGCGATGGGTCCCCACGAGTGCATAACACACACACACACACACACACACACACACACACACACACACACACACTCTCAATATGAAATTAAGTGGTTTTCTGTATTACTGGTATCAGGGACATAATATGCAAGAAAACATTATCTTACAGACCCTAAATAAATCAGTTATCTTCCTCATATTTCTTACTCTTAAGGAATTTATCAGCGATATCTTTACTGGTAGTGTGAAACAGATAATTAAACAGCAGATTACTCAATTGAGGAATGTGTCATAACTAGCAATTATGTACCATCTATTTCATAATTAGTTTTCCATGAAATACATTGAACTTCAAAAGGTAAACGGACGATTATGCAATTAATGCATTCATATTACGTAGCCACTCTGATCCGGTACACCCCTTTTTATTTTATGTATGTAAATGTTTGTTTTCGAGAGATCAAATGGGAGTTTGACTCTTACGTCAGACTAACAGTGAGCTGACATATTTGCGTAGTATCTATCCAGCTTTTACCCTCGTCTCCCGTCTCATGTACAGGGGATGAATCAAGCGTCATGCATTCACTCACTTCACTAGAACATATCCTCAGCTCTTATCCAGTGTGTTGTCATCAAGCCAAACTAACAGTTTCCATTCGTTGTCTAACCACGCAGACAAAATGCCCCCATTGCACTCCAGCCAGAGAGTAAAGAAAAGAAAAAATCCATTGGCATCCTCACCTGACTTCCACAGACGTGCCTGGAGCCTGTGAACACGTATCACTACCTCATGAACACCTGACTTAGGCTAGGGAGTGTGTGTGTGTGTGTGTGTGTGTGTGTGTGTGTGTGTGTGTGTGTGTGTGTGTGTGTAAGTACATATAAGATTAAAGTAATGACATGTACATACGCATGTATTCAAGGTTAAGAGACGGGGCAAAGCGAGTGTAAAACTCTCTCCCTTACTCACATCCTCAGTCTTCCTCACTCACTTACTCACATCCTCATCCTTCCCCACTCACTTACTCACATCCTCAGCCTTCCTCACTCACTTACTCACATCCTCATCCCTCCCCACTCACTCACTCACTCACATCCTCAGCCTCCCCCACTTTCTTACTCACATCCTCAGCCTTCCTCGACTCCCTCACTCACATACTTAGCCATAACCTATTCCTTACTCACATCAGTTTCATCCTCCTCCATCCCCTCAGCCTTAACCAGTCCTATTACCCACAACTTCATCCTTACCCACTCCATTACCCACATCTTTAGCCTTACCCACTCCTTAAACCATATTCATATCCTTACCTATCATCTTACCCTCACAAGGACTTACCTACTCGCTTACCCTTAGCAGGAATTTCCCGTATTCTTTCGACTCCTTATACCCTCTACCTCACTCATGCTAACTCACTCTCACATTTACGGTTTCATTTACCTCACTCTACAAGTCACACTAACACTCTAGTGCTTTCCCATTACTACCCTCGTCACCCCATCATTCACAGTCATCTCACACTATCTCAACTGTCAGAAAACCAAAACCTCACTCACATCTACACTGAATTTACAGCGTAGTAACAACTTCTGCATTAATGATGATACTGCAGCATGAAGTCTACAGTGCAGTGGTCAACAGGTACCACTGCAGCAACTGGGTGTGTGTGTGTGTGCGCCTGTTTTCAGCACTCACATACCTCCTCCTGCAGCTGGCCACATCATCCGCCAAAGACGTGCCAGCGCTGTGCCTTCGACAAACCACTTCTGCACGAGTCTTAGCGTTACTGAAGGTGGCTACAACGTAGCTCCCGATACAGTGTTTTAACATGTATACGTTACCTTGATCTTGTTATGTTCGTTATAGCTACTGTAACTAACTCTGACGGTGAAAAACACTGCAAGACACAACGTTCGTTTATTCAGTATTTCGCTACTTTTAGATTCGCCATGTCTCTGCTTGCTACGGGGCTCTTCTTTTGTGATGGCCCGTGTTAGCAGTCTTGAATATCCTACTGATCCATAATGAACAGACTCAGACTCAATAAAGTACTATATTCTGGGAATTACTGCACCTGAAAGACGATCTATTATGCAACCAGCATTCCCGACAAGTTTAAAAAAAATATCCGTAACGTCCCCGTCGCGAGAGTTGCTGATTTTGGTCATATGAATCAACAGATAGATGGAGACAGAGAGCGTTACGTTGAGTTACATAGATACACAGAACCACACACTCGAGATCCAAGCGAGGTGGTCTGGCCTTAACACTTAGAGCCAAGCGAGGTGGTCTGGCCTTAACACTTAGATCCAAGCCAGGTGGTCTGGCCTTAACACTTAGAGCCAAGCGAGGTAGTCTGGCCTTAACACTTAGATCCAAGCGAGGTGGTCTGGCCTTAACACTTAGATCCAAGCGAGGTGGTCTGGCCTTAACACTTAGATCCAAGCGAGGTGGCCTGGCCTTAACACTTACATCCAAGCGAGGTGGTCTGGCCTTAACACTTAGAGCCAAGCGAGGTGGTCTGGCCTTAACGCTACTTAAGAAGAAAGATAATCATCATTCCCCTTACAAGCAGAAGAAGAAAAGATTAGCAAAGGATTTCTCCCCAACCTGCACTCCCTCCGGCAACATGCGGGACGGAAAACAGGGTAGAGAAAAAAAAAAATTCCCTTGCAGGATTACACGCCTGAAGGAAAATTCTATTGGAAGGTCATAAGGTAGAATGAACATGATATATCGCGCATCCTATCATCAACGACATACAGCCCTTCACTTTTTGTTATAAAGACAATAATAACCATGACCTCCAGGCTCTCGACTTATCATGACAATATCATTCTTGATGTTGAAGAGTGACACAATAAATCTTTCTCGCTCTATTAAAGCAAGCGACATGGGTTGATCAAAGTTGACATGTTACCGCAACATGGCCAGGTAGAGATCGAATTGCTGAGAAGGTGGCACAATATACCATCATGTTATGATTACTGATTAAATGAATCATTCAATACTGGAGATTGACAAGTGATGATAGAGCCTAATTTTCAAGATGTGAAGAGTGGTTCTGAACATGTTCTGGGAGCTTGTTCCTTGCATCAATAATGTCGTTGGTAAAGAAATATTTCGTATAGTCCAGATTAACTCGGTGACCTCTGAATTTCAATCCATTTTCACTCGTTGGTAATGTTAGCGCTATTTCAGTCCATTTTCACTCGTTGGTAATGTTAGCGCTATTTCAGTCCATTTTCACTCGTTGGTAATGTTAACGATATTGTAAGGAAAATGTCAATATCGACGTTGTAGAATCTTTTAAATATTTTAAAACAATCTATAGATTCCCCTTGGAGACGTCTCTTGCTTAGAAAAAACAAGTTTAATTCTCGCAATCTGTCCTCATATGGTGTGTTACGCAAGGAAGGAATCAAATTACTTGCTCTTCGCTGCACTGCTTCCAGTTTAAGAATATCCTTATTTAAGTTGGGAAGCCCAGAAGCGCACGGCATATTTGAGGTGGGGTTCAACTAGACTTAGTTGTAATGGCACCATCATATTTGAGGTGGGGTTCAACTAGACTTAGTTATAATGGCACCATCATATTTGAGGTGGGGTTCAACTAGACTTAGTTATAATGGCACCATCATATCTTTGCTTCAGTATGAAAAGTTTCCGTTCATAAATCCTCACATCCTATTTAGTTTCTAGACAACTTCATTAAAATGCTCTCGCTGTCTGGTGGGGTGGGGAGGGGAACGATGTGATCTCCCTCCCTCGCCTGACATTTGATATGACCTGACCTGACCTGACCTCAACCACCCGAGCGATGTGGTCAACACGCAAATCTCTACCGGGCTTCAACAGGAAAATAATTCCCCTGCCTCCGCTAAGAGTTCTGACCCTTTATTGCTAAGGCAACTGTCGTCTCTGCTCTATAATCCCATATCTACTATGGAGTCGAGTCTTAGGTGTACAAAGCCAGTGTTCGCCCCTATGAAAAGGCGTTTCAGTCTCTCACCGACACCTAGCGATGAACTCAAGAGCGTAGCTATCTATGTTTTGGCCCACTATAATAATACTATCTACTCTACCTTTCAAAGTGCCAGTCAGCTCGCCATGTTATTCTATAAGAACATTTGAATCTGAGTTCTTATGGTAAACACTGTCGCTCCCAACATTCATCACGAAACATGACTTTTTCTTTGGCACTTTCACGTCTCTAACCTTTTGTTTAATGTGGGGGGAATTCTGCCACTGTGGTAGACGTGGACTGTTCTCTTAACTCTCGAATACCCAGCCATGAATTCATCCGGCATTTCTGACCAGCTAATGTCCACGAAGACAGAGATAGATATATAGATAAGATAGATAGATAGATAGGTAGATAAAATGACAGATTACTACTTTGCTCGCCATGTATACTGGTCGTGTCCCTAAATTTCCACACCACGGGAAGTGGACTGATATATATCATCCTTCGCTTACGTTCTTACTGCAGTTCATTCCCGTCACGGAATGTGTCTGTAAATCGAGTACCATCGGGAACAACGGCATAAATAATGACCAAATCACTACCTTATGTATGTTTATGTATGTTCACTGGTGGCTCGCGACGCGCCAATCCAACTTCCAAAATTGTTAGTAAAAAAAAAAGAATACATTTTGGTCCGTCATATTTTTCCATGTATCAGTGATCACTAAACAAATTACATCAGTAATCATATTGACAATAGATAATCCGACGGGAAACGTATCAGTTTTTTAGCAAAATTAATTGAGTTTACTGCCGTAAATTTTTTTCATATGAATTTCCTAGCGATTGTGGATGGTCATCACAGAACAACCCAGTCTTTGATCACCATCTCTTGTGTTACTGGACCTGACCCATGCGGGTGCACAAGATCATACAGTCGAAGCAAAACGCAACACTGGCTCTGCCTTGTTGGCCAATGAACCTGACCCCAGAGCAAACTCTTAAACATTACACTAACTGAGTCTCATGGGCGTGGGTGGCGGGACGAGGGTGTGGCTTAGTGGAGTTCAACTTTTCAGAGAGAGAGAGAGAGAGGGAGAGAGAGAGAGAGAGAGAGAGAGAGAGAGAGAGAGAGAGAGAGAGAGAGAGAGAGAGAGAGAGAGAGAGAGAGAGAGAGAGAGAGAGAGAGAGAGAGAGAGAGAGAGAGAGACTATCACGTCAACAATCTTCGTGTTATGGGTAATGAGATACAGGTCAGGAACACGTAGGTCAATAAAGTAACGCTCAGGGACAGATGCAATGTAGAAATCTGAGAATACACGGGACTGAGAATACACGGGACTGAGAATACACGGGACTGAGAATACACGGGACTGAGAATACACGGGACTGAGAATACACGGGACTGAGAATACACGGGACTGAGAATACACGGGCCTGAGAATACACGGGCCTAAGAACACACGGGCCTGAGAATACACGGGCCTGAGATTAAAGAGAAATAAAAGTTTTATCAAAGATCACGACAGTAGGTTATGGTAGATGGAAAATTACTTTAAAGACAAATCAATTAAGATATAATAATAATAATAATAATAATAATAATAATAATAATAATAATAATGTTAATAATAATAATGATAATAATAATAATAATAATAATAATAATAATAATAATAATAACAAAAGTAGTAATAACATTATTGATAGTAACAATAATAGCGATATCAACAAAATTATTAGATAATAATAATAATAATAATAATAATAATAATAATAATAATAATAATAACGGCCATCAAGGCAATATATTAAAATGTCGGGACAGGAACGTATAACAATGGCCTGATTATTCATTTAATAGCCTCTAATAAGATTCATTTAGTTTCCACACTTATCGTACTGGGGGAAAAAAAGGGTATTCGATCTTCGTCTGGGTTAGCTTAATTTCAATGTAATTCACCTACCATGAGCAGAATATTCACGTTGTTAAGATATTTTTTTTTTCTAATAAGCTACTGGTAAAATGCCACCATCAGTTATTATCAAGTGTATCCAACAATTTCTGAAATGACGCTTTAAAAACATAAATAATTAGACCCATATGTATCTCAAAAAGGAAAGTGGACATCACCTGTCCAAATACATGATAATGAAATAGCTAATTAGTTATATAGATTAGCAAACATGATAATTTAATGAATAGCTAGTTATTTAGATAAGCAAATATGATAATGAAATAAACAACTAGTTATACAGATAAACAAACATGATAATGAAATAGATGATTAGTTACATAGATAAGCAAACATGATAATGAAATAAATAACCAGCTATATAGATAAGCAAACATAATGAAATAAATAATAGTATTATAGATAAGCATTTCATTATTATTTGAATGTACTACAATTAAAGGCAGTGAGAACACTAGACTAGAGAACAGTGAACTGGAGAACACTGGACTGGAGAACACTGGATAGAGAACACTGAACTAGAGAACACTGGACTGGAAAACACTGGACTGGAGAACACTGGACTGGAAAGCACTGGACTAGAGAACACTGGACTGGAGAACACTGGACTGGAGAACACTGGATCAGAGAACAGTGGACTAGAGAACACTGGACTGGAGAACACTGGACTGGAGAACACTGGAGCAGAGAACACTGGACTAGACAACAATGGACTGGAGAACACTGGACTGGAGAACACTGGACTGGAGAACATTGGACTGGAGAACACTGGACTAGAGAACACTGGACTGGACAACAAAGGACTGGAGAACACTGGAGCGGAGAACACTGGACTTAAGATCACTGGACTGGAGAACACTGGACTGGAGAACACTGGATTAGAGAACATTGGACTGGAGAACACTGGACTAAAGAACACTGGACTAAAGAACACTGGACTAAAGGACACTGGACTAAAGAACACTGGACTGGATAGTACGACTAGAGAACACTGGACTGGAGAACAATGAACTAGAGAACACTGGACTGGAGAACACTGGACTGGAGAACATGATTGGTTTTCTCATCCCCTTACACAAATAATATAGTCAATTTAATACACAAGTATCAACGGGTATTTTTGTGATTGCCTCCGCCATCCAACGTACGTCTGGCTTAAAGTACACTAATTGAATTCAAGCAACACTGCTACTCGGGCACAGTTCAGTACTATGGTTCGGTAAGAATAATTGCATCGAGTAAATGACAAATACCACGAGATCTAGAGAGGGAGACATTGTTTAGTTCCATCCCACACACACACACACACACACACACACACACACACATACACACCCACACACACACACACACACACACAGACGGGGGCGTGCGAACGCAAGCAAATATCCAGACACACACACACACAGACGGGCGCGTGCGAGCGCAAGCGCATATCTATCTTCCTTGAAAAACTGTACTGGGTTGGTAACATACCCCCCCCCTCGCTTCAATATTTAATTTCATTAGCGCCCAGAAACAATCCAGCTCTGGGATAAGCACATTCGACGGTTTGTTTTCTCAAATAATTTCTGTACACAAGAGCTGGACACCTTTAAATACCTATGTTTTTTTTTTTTGTTTAAATTCCCATCAGTCACATTCTCTCCCTCATTCGCTGCACTTTGCCTTGCAGATTATTTTCAGCAAAATAACACAATTACATTCAGTCCTCATGATCTAAATAGCAGACCTTTTAAGTCTCTCTCGACGGAATGGCATCTGATTTCGTTGTCCGATAGAAAACAGCAAACTTTTCTGCCTTTCCTGAATCTGCAGATGTAAAACCATCAGTCAGATAATA
>NC_092238.1:38630649-38643149 GCF_036320965.1 Panulirus ornatus | reverse complement strand
CGGTATACCACATCGATCCAATTCACTCCATTCCTTGCCCTCCTTTCACCCTATTGCATGTTCAGGCCCCAATTACACAAAACCTTTTTCACTCCATCTTTCCACCTCCAATTTGGTCTCCCACTTCTCCTCGTTCCCTCCACCTGCGACACATATATCCTCTTGGTCAATCTTTCCTCACTCATTCTCTCCATGTGCCCAAACCATTTCAAAACACCCTCTTCTGCTCTCTCAACCACGCTCTTTTTATTTCCACACATCTCTCTTACCCTTACGTTACTTACTCGATCAAACCACCTCACACCACACATTGTCCTCAAACATCTCATTTCCAGCACATCCACCCTCCTGCGTACAACTCTATCCATAGCCCACGCCTCGCAACCATACAACATTGTTGGAACCACTATATATATATGTGTGTGTGTGTGTGTGTGTGTGTGTGTGTGTGTGTGTGTGTGTGTGCGCTCGCGCGCGCGTTCTTATTTTACAAGGTGTTGAATCTGATGAATGGCAGAACACCACATACAAAAAACTTTTATTACTTTCGAAAATAAAATTCTTCTTTACATGAACGTAAGTTAACGTTGTATGAGAGGGCCAGACACCGAACACAAGTTAAGAGCTTGTGTTTGGAGCCAATTCAAACCCAATCTCTCTTGTTCCTGTAACAGTTAGCGATGACTTTTACTAACACGAAAAAAAAGGGGAGTGGGGCACTAAGAATTAATGATGAGAGTCTGCTAGTTAAAGCTGAGGAGCCTGATGGCTTTGCTTGCCTGCAGTTAAGTACAGCTCACTACCAGCACATGGGAAATGAGATCCACTTCGAGAAGGATCTTACATTTCCATGCGTCGGCTTCAGATGGAGAAGGTTCCTGAGACAGACGGAGACTGACTCTCTCTCTCTCTCTCTCTCTCTCTCTCTCTCTCTCTCTCTCTCTCTCTCTCTCTCTCTCTCTCTCTCTCTCTCTCCGCAGGAGGGATGCGTAAACTTCGTCAGGCGAAACGTGATGCACCTCACCCCAGCACTGAACGACACCAGCACTGAACGACGACACCAGCACTGAACGACGCCAGCATTGAACGACGCCAGCACTGAACGACACCAGCACTGAACAACACCAGCACCTCACACCAGCCATGAACGACATCAGCACCTCACACCAGCACTGAACGACGCCAGCACTGAACAACACCAGCACCTCACACCAGCCATGAACGACACCAGCACCTCACACCAGCCATGAACGACACCAGCACCTCACACCAGCCATGAACGACACCATCACCTCACACCAGCACTGAACGACGCCAGCACTGAACGACGCCAGCACTGAACAACACCAGCACCTCACACCAGCCATGAACGACACCAGCACCTCACACCAGCCATGAACGACACCAGCACCTCACACCAGCCATGAACGACACCAGCACCTCACACCAGCCATGAACGACACCAGCACCTCACACCAGCCATGAACGACACCAGCACCTCACACCAGCCATGAACGACACCAGCACCTCACACCAGAAGTGAACGACATTAGCACCTCACACCAGAAGTGAACGACATTAGCACCTCACACCAGAAGTGAACGACATTAGCACCTCACACCAGAAGTGAACGACATCAGCACCTCACACCAGCACTGAACAACACCAGCACTGAACGCCACCAGCAATGAACGCCACCAGCACTGAACGACACAATCACTGAACGACACGATCACTGAACGACACCAGCACCTCACACCAGCACTGAACGACACCATCACCTCACACCAGAAGAGAACGACACCATCACCTCACACCAGAAGAGAACGACACCATCACCTCACACCAGAAGAGAACGACACCAGCACCGAACGACACCAGACTGAACGACACTAGTACCAAACGACACCAGCACTTAACGACACCAGTAATGAACGACACAAGCAATGAACGACACCTGCACTGAACGGCACCAGACTGACCGACACCAGCACTGAACGACACCGATAATGAACGACACCAGCACTGAACGACACCAGTAATGAACGACACCAGCACTGAACGACACCAGTAATGAACGACACCAGTAATGAACGACACCAGCATTGAACGACACCAGTAATGAACGACACCAGTAATGAACGACACCAACATTGAACGACGCCAGCACTGAACGACACCAACACTGAACGACACCAACACTTAACGACACCAGTAATGAACGACACCAGCATTGAACGACACCATAACTGAACAACACCAGCACCTCACACCAGCACCGAACGACACCAGCACTTAACGACACCAGCACTGAATGACACGATCACTGAACGACACGATCACTGAACAACACCGCCATCTCACACCAGCAATGAGGGACACCAACATTGAACGACGCCAGCACTGAACGACACCAGCATTTAACAACACCAGCACTGAACGCGGAAGGAAAACAAACCTTACTTGCGAGGCCTCTGTCAGAGAGAGAGAGAGAGAGAGAGAGAGAGAGAGAGAGAGAGAGAGAGAGAGAAACAGGATTATATTCTTTTTTTTTTTAAACAGTTTTATCGTTTTTCCAATATTCCCCAGCTTTCGTGGCACAGCCTTACCTAAGTTTAAAATCTCTTGGTTTCCGCCGTATCTGTGGCGCCCAGTGGCTCGATCAAACTCCGGATATTTCATGGGATTTATTCGTTCGCTTTCGATGTCATTTTTATAAGTGACACTACAGATCTCCTGGGCCGTGGGAGGACCTGCGTAGCTCGAGGTACAGTGCCACAGCAACACGCGCACTTGACATGGTGGTGGAGGCAAACGCAGAGCGGGCAGGGGAGCCAATCGTGGTTTTTCCAGTTTTCTTCTTTTTCATCCATATCTTTACCATTACAACTATAATTTTGAGTATTACTATGGCGTCGGTGGATTTCCTGCTTTTAATCTACCACTAAATTATCTCTAAAGAAGTCTTTCTATGTTTATTTCCTTATACTTCTGCTGTACCGTAATACTAAAAATTGCAGATAACGTTTCAAATGAATCTTAAGGCAAATCGAAACATCTTTAAGTCAATTTTAGGAAATAAAGGTAATGAACACTCCCTTAATTATGATGACTATTATGGTACTAATACAAATAAAGCTTTTTAACCCACAAATCCCTCAGAGATCCCAGTAATTAAAGAAGTACCTATGGTAAAGACGTTTAGATGCCTTCAAGTCTCGAGAAAAAACGTTACAAAAATGTAAAGTGAGCATTTTTCCTAGTTACGTATTCAATTTGCGATTGATTGGGTTCACTTAAGTGATAGATATGTGTGACGCAGTAAAAAGAAGTGTAGAATAATAGAATAAGGAGACAAAGTGTTCCAGAGGTCATCCATGCGTGTATTTCTGTGTAACTTGCCACTTGCAAGAAACCTCAGAGTGGCTTTTCTTATCTGGTCGGTGGTTTTTAAGAGATGCAAAGCAGAACTCTGAAATCCACCTTGAAACAACGAATACACACACACACACACACACACACACACACACACACACACATACACACACATACAGTCAACAAAAGATTACACGGATTCCTCCAAGAAAATACTTTTTATTCCATAGTCTGTATCATTAAATAACACCTTACAACTTCTCAAAAATCTTATGATCATCCTTAAGAGATCAAGCTGATTACTACAATCAAGCCTCGTCACTGTAGTTACTGACTATTACGTGAAACATAAATGCTGCCAGCTTTTCTCAACCTGTTGTCCTGATATCCTTATATGTTTCACGTTTCTGTCTCTCTGTATTGCTGCCCTCTTCGAACAGCACATGTGGAGGATCATCAACATGTTCTTCCTTGTCTTCAGGACTTTCATACATTTGTGTTTCACGCCCTTACCTCCCACACCTTTGTTCTTCCAACACCCCTGAATCTGACACACTCTTGTATCCCACATCCTTATCTTCCACATCTTCTTCTCCACCCTTGTCTTCCAAGACACGAATTTGATACTCTAGTCTTGCACACTCTTGTACTCCATATCTTTCTTCTCCCCCACTCTGGTCTTCCAGACACCCTTGTATTTGGCACACTTCTCTTGAACAATACAATCTTGCATTCCACATTCTCGTCTTCCATACCCCTGTTTTTCAACACCCTTGAATTTGACACACTTGTCTCGCACACTCTTGTATTCCACATCCTTTTTCTTCCAAATCTTTCTCTTTCACAACCGTCTCTTCTACACACGGATTTGGTACACTTGTCTCGCACATCTCCCTCTTCCCCACTCTTGTCTTCCACACACACTTTTAGTTCTACCTTTTTCCCCATTCCTGTCCAACATACTTCACATTTTTTCCCGTACATGGCTCGCAATTTCCGTCAAAGTGTTGCAAAGGGAAAAACCTTTTTTTTTTTGTTAAAGACCTTCAGGTTTTTATTGTCGTCTGTGATACTTCTCCCCTCCCTCGAAATCATCTTCCTGTCCTTGTTCATAACATGTGTGTGTTTGTCCGGTGTCCATACGTTATATCTCCACAATGCTGACGAGGACTGATTTAACGCTCGTTTTCAACGTAAATGACTCATTGGCCTTACTCCGACTGATGAAATTGCAGCCATACACCTCTCTCATGTAAATATTCTTTCCCCTTCATTAACATCTACTTTTCCGTATCTATTGCAAGTACTGATGATATCCTCATTTTCAATAACACATTGTATATTCCTTATATTCACGTATTTCTTATAATATTCATACTGAAGTCTTTAAACTGGGATCTTTGCAATCTTCATTCAAATGGCCGATAGTTCTGAATTCGCATTTTCGCTACAATAACACCAAAAATGGACTACCACTCACAGGCTTCGCCCGCTTCCTCACACACACACACACACACACACGGGGGAAATAAACACTTCAAAATCTTCCGGAAGAAAGAAACTGTCATCACAAGAAATGTTCTGAGAGAGAGAGAGAGAGAGAGAGAGAGAGAGAGAGAGAGAGAGAGAGAGAGAGAGAGAGAGAAGCGACCGAAGGGCATTCGTTCTCGACGTATGAGTGTTGCACGATGTACTCCCTCCTAGCCACCGTTCGCTACTGCCCGCAAGTGGAGTCGGGATACTCAGCCTCACCTTTGATGTTTGGATGGAAATGTTGGTTCCTTTCTCAGATCATCAGTTATCACGCTGCATTCTCTCTCTCTCTCTCTCTCTCTCTCTCTCTCTCTCTCTCTCTCTCTCTCTCTCTCTCTCTCTCCACGTACGGATGATATCACCATATGTGTCTAATTAAAAGAATACATATTAATAACAATTGACAAAAGAAATAGAAAACAAAAGGTAATCCTCTTTATAACGAGACCTGAGTAGTCACGCGGGCGACGAGAGACACACAACGACACAAAGACTGCCAACGACAGCTTCAGGGTCTGCGTGTCGTGGACATTACTCCGTCAGGCGTCTCGTCGCATTCGGAAACGACCAACGACACCTGTTACCAGATTATTACCATACATATCAAACGTGAGAAAGTTCAACACCCTTCTCTAGTGATATATATATACCTCGCAAACGCGGGAGACATCGACAAAGTATAAAAAAAAAAAAAAAAAAAAAAAAAAAAAAAATATATATATATATATATATATATATATATATATATATATATATATATATATACCTATACATCTCAATGTATAGGTATGTATATTTGCGTGTGTGGACGTGTGTGTGTGTATACGTTGTGTATGGGGGTGGGTTGGGCCATTTCTTTCGTCTGTTTCCTTGCGCTACCTCGCATATGCGGGAGACAGCGACAAAGCAAAATAATATAAATATATATATATATATATATATATATATATATATATATATATATATATATACATATACATATATATATATATATATATATATATATATATATATATATATATATTTTTTTTTTTTTTTTTTTTTTTTTTTTGCCGCTGTCTCCCGCGTTTGCGAGGTAGCGCAAGGAAACAGACGAAAGAAATGGCCCAACCCACCCCCATACACATGTATATACATACATCCACACACGCAAATATACATACCTACACAGCTTTCCATGGTTTACCCCAGACGCTTCACATGCCCTGATTCAATCCACTGACAGCACGTCAACCCCGGTATACCACATCGCTCCAATTGGAGCGATATATATATATATATATATGTATATATATATATGTCAAGATTGATAAATAAGGCAATGCATAGAAAACAGAGAATCTGAATAACCTTTTCCACGAAAAAACTGCAGGGTGTTGCTGTAACAACTCCTTTATATCATTAACATCACACAAGCATCATTCTAACAGTGAATTTTCGTATTACTTATATTTCACGACAGCTGAGATGGCTCGGGCAATTATATTTCCCGGATGTAATCGTCTCGCTCAACTACCACAAGTCGCTCGCACACAACCATTGCTTTCAAAGTCACTCCTCACCATCCCCGTCATTTGGTCAGGAACCACCACTTCACCACACCAGCTGCAGCTCTAAGGACCAATGATCTAACGACCTCAATCATATTTAGGGTATCTCCTTCCCCCGACCCCTCCCTGTAACCACCAGTCTTATGGGATCAAACCATCCCAGCCAGGCACGCGGGACCTCCTCGCCATCCCAACCAAACTCGTGGGATCTCTTCAAAACCATCCCAACCAGACTCATGCAACCTCCTCCTCCTCCTCCTCGACATCATCATCATCTAAGCCAAAGCTTAGGTTTGGAACCTTCCTCCCCCACGTGCTTGCCAAGCTCCTCAGATCTCCTCACCGTGGCAACCACAATTCCCCTCACCCTCCTACTCACAGACGTGAGGCCTCTCTTACCTGTCCCAGGGCACGTCATCACCCGATACACCCCACCTCTAACTCTGCTTCAGTGCCGCCGCCTCAATCATAGGAATGCATTCTTCCACTTGCCGCCCACTCTCAGCACCTGCCCGATCACCTCATCGCTCGCAGCCAAGGTACTCTCTACGGAGAGGCGTCATTCTCCACCGCCACCGAGTCTCTCAGGTTAATCCGAGTAATGCGAAAAGACAGCTCAGCAGACCCTTCATGAACGAGGCACTTGATCTTTTGAGTTGATGCCTCTTAACCGCAGCTCGGGTCATTATATTGCTACAGTGAGGACTGTGAGAATGGTGGATAACAAGAATGTCATCCAATGGCAGCACGTCTCTTAGAGGGGCTAAGGTAGAACAATGAGAGAGAGAGAGAGAGAGAGAGAGAGAGAGAGAGAGAGAGAGAGAGAGAGAGAGAGAGAGAGAGAGAGAGAGAGAGAGAGAGAGCTGGGTAACAGTATGTGTACGTGTGTTCTTATCAGTGTGAACGAGTCTGTTCTTTAGCTGCGTAAACTAAAGTTTAACACCAGTTGTAAACTGGTAAACTCGACCTCTCACCGACCAAGAGGCGGCCCCACCACTTTGCACCGCGTACCAAACGTTGACGTGTGCTCTCTACCCAGATCTCTCCTCAGTATAGTTATCCAACACAAATACATACACCACAGAAGAGCTGTAAGACAGGTTCATTCCCCTCCTTTGCGCCGTGGGCAGACGCAGGTATCTTCACCCCCAGAAACATGTGTTTGCAAAGCATGGACCAAATTTAACACACATCTCCTGCAGTCTACCTCCCTCCATTCCTATTCACAGCGCGGTCGCCCCACCTGTCTGCCTGGGACGTTTCCATCCCCACCATTTACACCGGGACCAGCGTTCCCCCGGCTCCCCAGCACAACCGTTTCTCCACCCCTCCCCTGCCCGCTCATAAATTCCTTCCAGCTCACACTGGAACACTCCATGTTCTCTTCCTTCATTTTGTTATTTGTGGGAGAACCTTGTGCCATATACCAATCTTCACCAACGCCCAATTTTCCAGCGTTTCCGATTACAATCGAGGGTTATCCCATCTTGGATTCATAAATGCGCCTCTTCTAATATATCGTAAGAGAGTCACGCATTTTTTTCTCTCTCTCGCTTTTTTTGCCCTTCATGTCCCCCTATTCTCTTCATGTCGTCTCACACTCTCTCATCATATCCACGATGTTCTTCGCAAATATTTCAAAACCATTTTACCTCAGTCCGCTTCACAGCCCACTGAAGCTCCAGATACCCATCTTCCATGAATAGCGTTTACCTACCAGCATGTCTGGATTCACGTGAATGAGAATTTCCAGGCCAGAGCCAAAGGTGGATGGGCGAACCTCGCCCCACGTTCGAGACCACAGACTTGGCTTTATACAAGAAGACAGGCGGAGAAGCAGACAAGCAGCCATACGAACAAGCAGACAAGTAGGGAGATTCACTAACACAAAAGCAGACAGTTTTGTGGCAGACGGAGAAACAGACTGGCAGACAGAGGTAGAGAGAAACACAGGCAGAGCCAGTCAAACATTCGGCGAGACAGTACGAGAGGCTTGAGAAAAGATGAATTAGTCTATACTCTGTTCAGCAGGACACAGGCAGACAACAGACAAGCACAAACGGATGAGCATGGCGGCACACAGCAGAAAGACAAGCAGCAAGCAGGTTGATAGGCAAGCAGAGAGACCGTGATATAGTGGCGGGTCGCTGAGCAGTGGGCCAGTGAATGTTTGGACAGCTGGGTACAGAGGTGAACGGACGCGGCTGGGCGGCTTGACAGTGGCCGGCTGGATAGTGGGTGGCTTGACGACGGGTGATTGGGCAGCAGGTGAGCGGAGGAGCGGGCGGAGCCAGGCAGACTCATGGGCGGGTGGGCGGTGAGGAATGGAACGCCGCTATTGGACGGACGTCAAGACCAGAGGGCAGGGCAGGTAGGGCGGTGGCGGTGGCTGTGTGAAAGGAGAGATGCAGACTACACCACCGTCTGCAGGCAGGATGTAGCTTCAATCAGGCAGGCCAGCAGGCAGTTTACATGCAGGCGGAGAGCTCAGCAGGCAATCCAGATGCAGTCAGACAGGCTAGGAAAGCAGCAAGCAAGCACTGGGGCAGGCAAACCGTGTCGCAGGAAGGCTTAGAATAGAAACACAAGCACGTGTGCGGATGGGGTCCCGAAATATCTCTCCCCCCTAACACTTCTCCAGAAAACATTGTAAATATTCGACACTTTAAGTATGAGGCAACGTTCCAACCCCTTCCCCACCCCACCCCCAACCTTCCCTCCATGGACGTGGGAGGGTTTGCGCTACCTGGTCACAATACAGTCTTATCTACATACAACTCATTGCCAAGATAATTCTGAAAATAATGATTAAAGACAAAAAGATTTCGAACTGTAAACCGCAAAACCAATAGCAACCAACTTTTTTTGTCAGATCAAACGGCATAGACAACGCCACAATCAAGGACATCTCATTAACGCTATATATATATATATATATATATATATATATATATATATATATATATATATATATATATATATATACCTTTTTTTTAATTTTCCAAAAGAAGGAACAGAGAAGGGGGCCAGGTGAGGATATTCCCTCAAGGGCCCAGTACTCTGTTCTTAACGCTACCTTGCTAACGCGGGAAATGGCGAATAGTATGAAAGAAAAGAAAGATATATATATATATATATATATATATATATATATATATATATATATATATATATATATATATATATATATATATACCCCAGCCTAAGCCGGGTACCCATCTTATCGACCAACTTTTAGAGAAGGAAGAACAGCTGGGTTGACTGTGGACCGATTCTTGCAACCAGGATTCGAACCTATGAGCTCGACCTCGGGCGGCCAGTGAACGTGTCAGTATAAAGAACAATACAGAAAGTTCACAACTCTTGCCCACGCATATATAAAGTACTTGTAAACTATACCATCAACATCCCTTCTAAACTAAATACAAGCATCCTCATGAAACACTACTCAGATATCATATAAAAACCAATCACATTCCTAAACTGAAAGAGACAAGAAAATCCTACGAAAAATCCATCCTGAAACAACTCCTGAACCGCCTTCCCATCCACTGACACACGCAATGAAGTTAAACACTTCAAGAAATCCCCAGCTGCAGGCCCTGGCAAATAAATAAATGAATTCATAAATAGATAAATGAATAAATAAGAATCAAACTTCCATTTGAAGTAATTTGTACTAAGAACAATTCAAGCGCATACAGACATCGTCAAGTCACTAATGACTGTACAACAAAATCCTAAACATATGGAAACTTGCCAGCATAGCGTCTACCTTAAAACCCCACATCCCACCCGATGGTACTATTGTCTTCAGTCCACATTCTTGAAAAACTGATCCACAAGACAACAAGGGTACTACCCTCTCACCTACACACCACCGCTGTAGACCCAATCTCTCCACCGCCACACTACACTTAACCTTGCATAACACGTCTTGGATGTCATCGACCAGCAACAAATCTCCTCCCGCACAGTATTAGTGGCAATGGATATCGTCCCCAAATTCAATACACCTTCAAATCAAAGGTTCTTGACATCACCCGGCGCAACAATGACGAGAAATAGTTCGCCATCATCATAGCTGGCCTCCAAATCAAACACTCACAAAGGCTTCACCTCTGAAATCCTGAAGCTGTAGTATGGATTTCCACAAAGAGGAGCTCTACGTTAGTCTTTTCCTAGATGACCCTCCATGACCTCCATCAGACCAAAGCAGGAAAGTCTACTCATATGCAGACGACCTCATAATCACACCACAGCACACTAACACTAGCCAAGCAATAACAAATCAGAATATCTGCATCGCCACCACATTTTTCAAGCACCTAAACTTTTAGCCCCGGACAGACATGAATCCAACCTACATCCTGGAACCTGTGGTGGGGAATGATGTTGATAAGTAATGTGTATAGTGGAATCATAGGTATAAAGGTGACTAAGGCTGGAGGATGAAGAAAGATCATCTCTGGAGAGAAGATAAGAGGGTAAGTGATACGAAAGGAACATCACTAATGACATGACCAGAGAAGCAGAAAAGCTTAAGGAAGGAAGTTCAGCAAGCAAAGACAAGTTCTGCATCCTGTCCAGAACTTTAGAAATGTCGCGGCCACAACAAATATTTCCTTAAACTCGCTAAGGTGAATCAACAAGGAGAGATCACCAGGAGAACTTACACTACGAAAGCCATATTGCTCATCTTGAAGAAAAGAATGAGATTCTTTGGGGTTTGAACACTCTGGAGACAGCAGAAGTGAGCTATGGGCGATAGGCGAAAGGTTCGGCAAGGTGTTCTATTGTAAGGATGGGGTTAACCAAGGCATGCTTCCAAGACGATGGAAATGTTTCAATTATTAGAGACGAGGCAGGCAAGAATCTGAGCTAGCACGGAGGTATGCCGTCTGGGCCATAAAACTTGTACAACTTAAACTGAGAGATATTGATCTGTACCGATATCAGCGGCTGGCTTATTGTGCACCCCATGGTCATCTTGTGAGCGGAAAGGATGACAAAGATCACAAAGGATCTTTGACAGACCCCTGTAGTTAGATAACAGCTACTGTGTAAGTGCATTACATAAGCTTACAGTCTTTCTTATAGTACGACTAGCTGCGATGTGTGGATACCATCCCAAAAGTCCAGGTGTCTTGTTATTAACAATAAGGAGTTGCGCCACCTCTTGCTGGATATGTTTGAACCTATCCGTCATGGGCACTACTTTTCTCGCAGTCTAAGACATGTTGTTCTAGTTTGTGTCTAAATCTCTGGCCACAAACTTTACAATTTATGTGATTAACAGTTAAAACCTACGAAGAAATACGGGAGAAGTACGGGAGGTCAGGAAAGGATGACTTAAATTTCAATCATCCAAGGGAAAGCTGGGGAGAATATATATATATAGACATATATATATATATATATATATATATATATATATATATATATATATATATATATATATATATATATTTATTTATTTATTTATTTATTCATTTTACTTTGTCGCTGTCTCCCGCGTTTGCGAGGTAGCGCAAGGAAACAGACGAAAGAAATGGCACAACCCACCCCCATACACAATGTATATACATACACGTCCACACACGCAAATATACATACCTTTACATCTCAATGTACACATATATATACACACACAGACACATACATATATACCCATGCACACAATTCACACTGTCTGCCTTTATTCATTCCCATCGCCACCTCGCCACACATGGAATACCATCCCCCTCCCCCCTCATGTGTGCGAGGTAGTGCTAGGAAAAGACAACAAAGGCCCCATTCGTTCACACTCAGTCTCTAGCTGTCATCCAGGACCCACAGAACCTTCCATGGCCTACCCCAGACGCTTCACATGCCCTGGTTCAATCCATCGACAGCACGTCGGCCCCGGTATACCACATCGTTCCAATTCACTCTATTCCTTGCACGCCTTTCACCCTCCTGCATGTTCAGGCCCCGATCACTCAAAATCCCCTTCACTCCATCTTTCCACCTCCAATTTGGTCTCCCACTTCTCCTCGTTCC
>NC_092238.1:38550649-38625649 GCF_036320965.1 Panulirus ornatus | reverse complement strand
GATGCAGATGAATCATAATTATTTCGTAAGTCATATCAAGACTCAGCGACACAGGTGTTCGCTGTTCGGCTTCGGAAGCAATAGGATGGTCCACCTGCCCCTTGTATTCCTAGAGCTACAGGTGCCCATCCTCCTCTATCTTCCCCGAGGGAGGTGGAGGGTCTCGCTTTTTTATCATCTCCTTCGCCTCTTTCTCCATCACTTCCTCCACAACATGTTCAGTTTCTCCTCCACCATCTCCCCACACCCGCAGCCTCCATCCCCTCCACCTGTCTGTCACCCACCTCTTCATCGTCCATCGAGCTCTCCTCTCACCCTCTTGACATTCTCTTCTCCACTTATCCACAGCTTCCACGTCTAATTCTACTCTGTCGTCTCCAAAACTTCCTTCCCACTCACCCTAACCCTTTCCCATGAACTCCTCCGTCACAATCTTTCCCATAACTTTTCCATCACTTTCCCCCTCATTAACCCGTAATGTTTTCTTCCGCTCTGCTTGTCACTTTCATTCTCGCTATACAGTCACTTTTTTCCCCAACTCACTCTCATCCACCTCACTTCCACTACCCTTTACCGTTCTCTCTCTCTCTCTCTCTCTCTCTCTCTCTCTCTCTCTCTCTCTCTCTCTCTCTCTCTCTCTCTATCTATCTGTCTATCTCTATCTATCTATCTCTATCTATCTATCTATCTATCGATCTATCCATCTACTTTCTATCTATCTCCTGTATGGTCATCTCCTTCAAGTCGTGAGTCACCTTCGTGGCGATTCGTCTCTCCCTCATTACGAGTAAACCACCCTCACCTTCACTTCATTATTTCTCCCCCCCCCCCCCGTCGTCGGCATTACGACTTCGTAACTCTCTCTCTCTCTCTCTCTCTCTCTCTCTCTCTCTCTCTCTCTCTCTCTCTCTCTCTCTCTCGTTACTACTCCTGTGCCTCTCCCTCTTTCATCACCCTCCCTTCCTCTTCCACTCGCACCTCAATCGCTCTCACATCCACTCCCTCTCATCATTATTTCCTCAACTCTTTCGTCACTCTGAAAAATTAAACCTTGCGTTTCGCGTCGCGTCCTTAATTTGAAAAAAAAAAAAGATGAGATTTCTTATAAACTCAGCACGGGGGAGTTGTTTAGAATGAAAATAGTTTGTGATCATAATATATTAAGACGCAGCTAAAGGGGGTCATAAATTGAATTTTTGATTACGCGTTCGACAAGAATATGAGAGAATATAACGGATGAAGATGTACTGGGCTTTACATTGTCATGCTCTCAGATGATATAGAAATAACTGGAAGAAGAAGAAGAAGAAGAAGAAGAAGAAGAAGAAGAAGAAGAAGGAGAGAGAGAGAGAGAGAGAGAGAGAGAGAGAGAGAGAGAGAGAGAGAGAGAGAGAGAGAGAGAGAGAGAGAGACAGGCAGACAGACAGACAGAGAGGGAGAGAGAGAGAGAGAGAGAGAGAGAGAGAGAGAGAGAGAGAGAGAGAGAGAGAGAGAGAGAGACAGACAGACAGACAGACAGACAGACAGACAGACAGACAGACAGACAGACAGACAGACAGACAGACAGACAGAGAGAGAGAGAGAGAGAGAGAGAGAGAGAGAGAGGGGGGTGGTGATAAAGAATAACATGATGATTATGATGATGATGAAGAAGAAAAAACAATAAAGATGTACTGTAACCCGTAAGAGAGAAACAGGAAACATGTAACAAACTCATTTCCTTTTCTCATGCATATTAAAGTTTCTGTAAGGCATCCAGCCAGGCCTTACCTCTCTCTCTCTCTCTCTCTCTCTCTCTCTCTCTCTCTCTCTCTCTCTCTCTTCTTGATCTCCTTGACTCCGTTTTCACTCTCGTGTCCGCTTCCTCCCTCACCATCGCTGGCTAAACCCTTCATCAAAGAGGAGTGAAGTGATCGATGTTCATTAATATATATGAAATAACGTTTCAACGATACTTTAATAATTCTATTTATTTCATCTGTAAGCAGCGAGGGCTTCCAGTGAACAGCCTTGCGTGATACTGAAGGTTGATATAGCCTTTATTTCGGTGGGTCATACGCAGAAGGGAGGTAGAAATGTGTAGAAATGACGGATGCCACAAGAGGGGGGAAATGTGGGGGTGCCGCAAGGGAAGAAGTGTGGGGGTGTCACGAAGAGGAAGTGTGGGGGTGCCACGAGGGAGAAGTGTGGGGGTACCACGAGGGGGAAGTGTGGGGATGCCACAAGAGGGGAGAAGTGTGGGGGTACCACGAGGGGGAAGTGTGGGGGTGCCACAAGAGGGGAGAAGTGGGATGACGTCACAAGGGGAGACGCGCGGAAAGAAAAAGGGGAATGTATGATCTGACATCAGGACTGAGGGGGAGTTTATGACTACAGGTAAAATTCATATCAGAAAAGTAGAGAACTTCTGGATTTAGACTCGTGAGGCATAACTGTTCACTCTGGATACTTGTTCAATGCAACGCCAAGAACAGGATATGCAAGGCACAGGAGAACGGAGAACAAAACCACGTGCAACAGAACGAGGTGAACACATGTGTAGGCTCCAGAGAAGCATACACGGAACGACCACAATATAGACAAATCACGTTCGCTCAGGTCGAACAACAAAGAACGTCATGAAAAATCAAAAAAGGTTGTCGAGCAAATCAAAAAAGAATCAGCCGGCAATAAAGATACGATGGAAAATACGTCCAAAGGCCAGGAGGAAACTCCCTCGTGTGTAGGGTCATTGCAAAACAATATGCAAATGTTGCACGGCTGGGGACGTCATAACAAATATCCCTATGATCAGGTTACGTCCTGCTGCTCCTGCTGCTGCTGCATGATGCTTGCGAGGGAGATAAACAGCTGCATGTTACTAGGGAGGGCATACGTCTATACCTGCATGATAACTGGGGAGGAGATGAACAGCTGCCTGTTACTAGGGAGGGCATACGTCTATAGCTGCATGATAACTGGGAAGATAAACAGCTGCCTGTTACTAGCGAGGGCATACGTCTACAGTTGCATGATAAGTGGGAAGGAGATGAACAGCTGCTTGTTACTAGGGAAGGCATACGTCTACAGTTGCATGATAACTGGGAAGGAGATAAACAGCTGCCTGTTACTAGGGAGGGCATACGTCTACAGCTGCATGATAAGTGGGAAGGAGATGAACAGCTGCCTGTTACTAGGGAGGGCATACGTCTACAGCTGCATGATAAGTGGGAAGGAGATGAACAGCTGCTTGTTACTAGGGAGGGCATACGTCTATAGCTGCATGATACTTGGGAGGGAGATAAACAGCTGCATGTTACTAGGGAGGGCATACGTCTATAGCTGCATGATAACTGGGGAGGAGATGAACAGCTGCATGTTACTAGGGAGGGCATACATCTATACCTGCATGATAAATGGGGAGGAGATGAACAGCTGCCAGTTACTAGTGAGGCCATACGTCTATACCTGCATGATAACTGGGAAGATAAACAGCTGCCTGTTACTAGCGAGGGCATACGTCTACAGCTGCATGATAAGTGGGAAGGAGATGAACTGCTGCCTGTTACTAGGGAGGGCATACGTCTACAGCTGCATGATAACTGGGAAGGAGATGAACAGCTGCCTGTTACTAGGGAGGGCATACGTCTACAGCTGCATGATAACTGGGAAGGAGATGAACTGCTGCCTGTTACTAGGGAGGGCATACGTCTACAGCTGCATGACACTCGTACATAAGTGTGCACAATTGCTGCTGCATGATACCCAGTGGAGAACAAGCCTTGCTGCAGCACCATGATACCTGTACAGGGGTTTACGTCGACAGGCTACGTGTTAATTACCCGCGTTTTTACGTCTGGTTGTCGCATGAGACTCAAGGGAGGGTAGGAGTGGCTTACACGCCTGGCCAGCCACGGGGGAAGGGGGAGAGAGAGGCTTAGAATTAATATTGAGTTGAGACAGAAATTCCAAAGCACCAGCGACAACATGGCTTCCCGTGGCTGGTGTAAAAGTCAGGGAGGGTTGAGCTAGTGCGGACCCAAACAACATTATTAGATTTTCAAGGTTTTAATATTATGTCGAAAACACACACACACACAAACACACACACACAGACACACACAGACACACACACACACACACACACACACACACACACACACACCAAGACAACAGCAGCAGAAACAGAACAGACTGGCCACTCTCAACTTTTGGCCAAAAGATTCAGACGGATCACAACTTCTTCATGCCTATCGTACAAGCAAGGAGGAGAGGGAGGCAGGGGGAGAGGGGGGATGGATATTACACATGGGGGCCCTTGAGTAACAGCATCTCTCATGGGCGCCTCTGTCCTGCCTTACCTGCCAAATAACTTTCATTAATATCTTTTCTACTTTGGACGCCTGACTTCTGGTTCGGGACAAATTATGCAAATGTAACAATGAAAAACAATCATGTCAGTCAATCAAAATATGAAATAACACATTTCTCGGAGATGATAAAGCTCTAATGATTAAGATCCCAAGCATGAGGAAGAGATTCAGCGGGAGAGTCTATGATCTCATGGAGACAGCGAGTCGTGGAGACGCAAGCTCTTCAGAATGTATATAGGAATCAAGGGGACTGATACGTCATCACTAGAATTCATCTACCCATACAGCAGCATGGGGAATGACTCTATCATATACAATACACCATAGGGGGGAAAATGTAGTTATGTAATGCTTGAATTTCTCTTATACAGCAGACAAGGAAAGGTATATAAAGAGCAGAGGTGAAATCAGATTCAAAGTGGAGAGGCTCTTATGGAAACTGCACAGAACTGAATTTCTTTGGGTTAATGCTGTGGATGGATATGTTTATTCTACACTACAGGAGTACAAAGATTGGTACTTGTAGTTTCAAAATACAAAAGGAAGTAGTAGAATGGCAGTGAGAGATATGGAAAGCGTGTAAGATGAAGGATGCACTGCGGCGAAGATATAAGCTACAGCACAGCAACGTAGCGTTTGAAAGGAACATAATAGAATGAAGACAGCAGGATGAGAAAGACGGAGCAGAGGAACTTTGAAAAGAATATTGAAAAATAGGAAGAGGGGGGAGAGGGGGTGGGGGTGAAAAAAATACGTACAATATGCGTCATTCAATGTCGCTGCAGCAGGTTTGATAGAAACGTATCCCCGGCCCAGCAGTACGTGATCTGGAACAGTTTTGAGAGGCAGGGAGTCGGCAGGTGAAGCTTTTACGTTGCCTGGCCCTCGCTGCTCCTGACTGACACGGGCATTGTGTCATCCTGAGCAAGCCCTCACTCCCCTCCCCCCCCCCACACACTACCGTAACATCATCATCATCATCATCATCATCATCATTAGAATCGTATACGCAACAGAAGACTCTCGTACATTACCCGCCACGGGATCCTGGCCTGGCAGACCACGGCCGTTGTGATGCATCCGTAAAAGTCAGTCAGTTTAAGACGTCCATTTTCGAGTTCTCGCTGAGAGACTTTAGAACTCATGATGAGTTTCATGTCTCAGTTCCATTTTGTTCTATATAGCGAATGTGGCGTGCATAATGAACCCTAGAGAGCAAAGTGTATTATAACATCAGTGTTCCATTCCGTATAGCACTTCTGTTCCGCCAAGAAGACGACCGTCACAAAGGTTCGTTCCTCAGGATGTGTCCATCGCCCGACCCAGCCCGCGCCTGACACCACCTGAAGTCATGGATGTTGGTCTCCCCTCCCTCCACTGCTCCACTTGCTCTCCCTGCACCACCTCCAGGTCCTGACGACCTCGTCACTAGCGATCACCCCGCCACCGTCATTGCCTTACAGATACCATCCCCCTACCCCACTTTACACTCTCTAAATCCTTCTCACTCCCCAACATACACACTTTCTCCCACTCCATCCCAAAAACACACATATACTTTCTAAATCCTCCCCATACACACACACACATATACTAACCCTATCTATACACGCGCTAATTGCTCCCACAAGACGGCCGGGAAGCTTAGCCTTGGCATAAGCTATTCTTTACGGTTAAGCTGTGGTAAGAGCTCTTCAGGTTATCGCTAGTGTCTTACCACACCGACGACGGACCTTGTGGACGCTCAAGAAACTAGTATTATCTCCTTCAGTTCTTTGCCACCCTGTCTTTGAAGACATCCAGAAGATAAGACAACCAGCCCTGAAGACCCCTCGGTCTTCAGGAGGGGTCTTCAGGGCTAGAATACAAAGGCCGCCGCCCACAGGAGGAACGCTGGTGTACGTCTGCCACAACCGTATATCTCAACCCCGGGGCTCAACCTGCGAGGGATGCTGGAGGGATAGATAGATGGACAGATAGATAGATAAATAGATAGACAGACAGATTATATATATATATATATATATATATATATATATATAGAGAGAGAGAGAGAGAGAGAGAGAGAGAGAGAGAGAGAGAGAGAGTGGGGGGGACAAGCCCAATGACTAAAATATGTACACAAAGTTCAACAGAATCCCCCAGTTAGAAAAAAAAAAAAGAGTTTCACGCGGCAAAAACCGTGGTGGGCGGCGTCGACCTCTGGGAAGGAGGCCGAAACGTCGTTAATGAGAAAACTTTCCAAGTTTGGCGAGAATTGAGAAAATAAAATGCTAATACAGAATATATATATATATATATATATATATATATATATATATATATATATATATATATATATATATATATATACATATATATATATATATATCTTTTTTTTTTTTTTTTTGCTGTCGCTGTCTCCCGCGTTTGCGAGGTAGCGCAAGGAAACAGACGAAAGAAATGGCCCAACCCACCCCCATACACATGTATATACATACACGTCCACACACGCAAATATACATACCTACACAGCTTTCCATGGTTTACCCCAGACGCTTCACATGCCCTGATTCAATCCACTGACAGCACGTCAACCCCGGTATACCACATCGATCCAATTCACTCTATTCCATGCCCTCCTTTCACCCTCCTGCATGTTCAGGCCCCGATCACACAAAATCTTTTTCACTCCATCTTTCCACCTCCAATTTGGTCTCCCACTTCTCCTCGTTCCCTCCACCTCCGACACATATATCCTCTTGGTCAATCTTTCCGCACTCATTCTCTCCATGTGACCAAACCATTTCAAAACACCCTCTTCTGCTCTCTCAACCACGCTCTTTTTATTTCCACACATCTCTCTTACCCTTACGTTACTTACTCGATCAAACCACCTCACACCACACATTGTCCTCAAACATCTCATTTCCAGCACATCCACCCTCCTGCGCACAACTCTATCCAGAGTCCACGCCTCGCAACCATACAACATTGTTGGAACCACTATTCCTTCAAACATACCCATTTTTGCTTTCGGAGATAATGTTCTCGACTTCCACACATTCTTCAAGGCTCCCAGGATTTTCGCTCCCTCCCCCACCCTATGATCCACTTCTGCTTCCATGTTTCCATCCGCTGCCAGATCCACTCCCAGATATCTAATACACTTTACTTCCTCCAGTTTTTCTCCATTCAAACTTACCTCCCAATTGACTTGACCCTCAACCCTACTGTACCTAATAACCTTGCTCTTATTCACATTTACTCTTAACTTTCTTCTTTCACACACTTTACCAAACTCAGTCACCAGCTTCTGCAGTTTCTCACATGAATCAGCCACCAGCGCTGTATCATCAGCGAAAAACAACTGACTCACTTCCCAAGCTCACTCATCCACAACAGACTTCATACTTGTCCCTCTTTCCAAAACTCTTGCATTCACCTCCCTAACAACCCCATCCATAAACAAATTAAACAACCATGGAGACATCACACACCCCTGCCGCAAACCTACATTCACTGAGAACCAATCACTTTCCTCTCTTCCTACACGTACACATGCCTTACATCCTCGATAAAAACTTTTCACTGCTCCTAACAACTTGCCTCCCACACCATATATTCTTAATACCTTCCACAGAGCATCTCTATCAACTCTATCATATGCCTTCTCCAGATCCATAAATGCTACATACAAATCCATTTGCTTTTCTAAGTATTTCTCACATACATTATATATATATATATATATATATATATATATATATATATATATATATATATATATATATATATATATATAATACTATATCTAGGGGGGGAGGGGGGTGGCAGAGAGTAAAGAGAAAATTGGAGACACATAAAAAAGGAAGATAATAGTGAACTGTCGGTGGAGATAATGGCTCATGGTCTCCTACGTGATTTGTGAAAATTGTTGGGGACCAGTGCTTCCCTAAGCCGCGCGGGGCCGGAGGGATGAGCAGGAGATGGTGGTGGGTGGTGGGGGGGACGACTCTTCCTTATTTACGAGATGTTCCAGTACGGTAGCGGGGCAAGTTTTCCTGAATCTGATTAACATAATGACAAAAAAAGGCCAGCGCTTGCACCAGCGCTCTGATGAAGGCACGGAAAATACTCACCCGTGATGGTGATGGTCAAGTGAAGACACAAAAGAGTTGAGCACGACAAATTTTCCAAAGTTTATTTTTCTCTTCTTTTTTTTTTCCTTGGATAATAATGTGACGGCTGATGTTTGCTGATGAGCATGGGAAGTGATCGTTGACAAAACAAATGGTCCAGACATATTTTTTTTTTCTGATCCTCTATCATCACTGCTAATTGCCAGGTTGGAATTTCAGATAGTGTTAAAGATATGTTTAAGGAGAATTTGACCACAAGTGAGTGTTTCTTCTCTATTCATCCCCAGATATAGATAAGTGAGGATTTTCTTTATTGCTGAGCTACACTTGGCCACACCTTGCATTATTGCCAAGTAATAAGCTACACCGTTTCTATATCATGCAATATTATAGAATAACTGACGACACCCTGTTGAAATCATGCACTTTTATAAAGTAACTGACTGCACCCTGTTGATACCTTGCAGTTATAATGCAATTTACGACGCCTTGTTTATACCATGCACCGTTGTATAATAAGTGACTACAACGTGTTAATACCATGCTTTATAACTATGTCATGAGCTACACTCTGTTTATATCACACACTGATGTGAGAAGAGGTATTTTCCCTACACCGGTGTGAATTTTTTCTTTTTTTTACGAAGCTTTTATCCCGATTTTTCACCTCAACTACGTCGCCTTCCATTTTGTATAGAGAAGAGTGGGAGTTACTTTAATGATTCCTCGTACACCTGGTTACTTCATCCTCGTATCAGCCATGCTGTCCTTTTCCAGAGCTCTTGTAGGTAAATGCGCAAGACCTGAACTGCATCGCGTACTCAAGACGGAGCTGTTTATAGCGAGCTGCAAAATATCAAATGTGGGATCTGATGTTTTGTTGCGAAAGCGTCTGGCAACGAATCCTAAGCCAGCTCTCTCTCTCTCTCTCTCTCTCTCTCTCTCTCTCTCTCTCTCTCTCTCTCTCTCTCTCTCTGCCTTCCAAGGCTGTTCATGTCACAGCTGTGTTCATGGGAGGTTAGGGTGAAAGAACGTAACACACAGAAAAAGAAAAACTAACCGATAAGTTTCCAAGAGAGAGAGAAAAAAAGGTATTGCAAATTCTCACGCCTCGGAAAATCAACAAAAGCGTTATTCCTTGATAAATGGGCCTCAGACAAGGTTGTGTGACACAGCTCTGAGAAAATGATTAGAGCCTGAGACACAGTGACACAGCTCTACACAGAGCACGTTCCTCACTTCATGAAGGTGAGAACAATGGTATCTGATCATTGGGAAACACAGAGCTACGGAGCACAACGGTACGAAGGTTCCTAGGCTCGATGGGTGTGACTGTCTGGCCTCTGACCTCGAACTTAGGAGGTCAGAGCAAAGGCCAAGCCATCCATAACCAAGTGCCTAGCAGACTTACTAACATTTCATGTCCGTAGGCCATCATCAATGCTTTCCATGACATACAGAGGGTATGGTTGGCATTATATTACGCTGCCAAGTTGCATCGACACACTTTTGATTCATTTTTTTTCTTTTTTTATGTGGCTCTCGCCACCGCCATCACCACTGGCGCAGCTGGTTCCCCAGCCCCGCCACCGTGGGAACTGGCAGCTGGTGCAGAGATGGTTCTGCGGCACGGCACATCGGGCAGATGCGAAAGTAGGTGGGTGCTGGTTGGAAAAGGCGGATGGCACCCATGCCTACTGAGATATGCTACTTTCCACAGGTAAATACCAACAGATGGAAGTGGCTGACCAACTGGGGAAGACTTGGGTGATCCATGGGAGATTCGTACACACAATATTACACATAAAGACATACGTACATATATAGAGTGAAATGTGACGGAAGACGGTATACGGTGAGTAGTGTGGGCAAGTGACGAAGGACGAAGAACATTTTTCATTTTCACACCATAGTCCACTTCGTCCGCACACACCGACTTCATCCTTCATTACGGAAGATGTGTCAAACTGTCCACAGAAATCTCGTCAATGATTTCTATATTGTTGGAGAGGAGAGAATTAGCGAACTAAAAGATAGAATTCTGCACAAAAAATGGTAACAAGTTCACAGAAAATATCTGCTCACAAATTATGATTAAGTACCACTAAGTCCCGTTCTCCAGGGGTTCCTGTAGCTTCAAGGTTACGTTACAATCAGTAGCAGGGAAAGGATGATCCTGTGATAATTTCTTCGACGAGGTTGTACTCCGATGAAACAAGCTTACGTGTTCTCTATGTATCCATCCAACATCAGAATCAGTAGAGTGTTTAGTTGTATTCATTCTTATAACGATACAAAAACCCTTGAGCATGAAGGCTTGACCCTTGTTTACGACGTCCGGGCCCTTAACCTAACCTTTATGTGTCAACTCAAGGGCCAGGAGGTCATACCCCAAGGGTCGTAGCGTAGTAAAAAAAAAAAATCAACAACGAAAACAGTTAAGCAATTTATCACAGGCACCTGAGCGTCTCACAGGAGGCTCAAGGAACCTCAGCTAAATACCTACCGATGGCTCACTGGTGTCGCTCAACAGCACAAGAGACACTTGAACTCGTCCGCCCAACGGCGACCACAAAGCCACAACAGCCAAGCCACTTGGCGAAGCAGAGACCCAACGCACCAACTGAACTAAGGCAGCGTACAGCTACGCTGACGGCCTAACAGAGAGAAAGACCACCATTTTTTTTTTTTTTTTCCTCCCTGCAAACACTGTGGGAACATGACAATGCTCAGGCTACTGTACGAGGGCGGGAGAGGAGGGTCGGATGCCAGTACTGGATGAAGACAGTGTGAAGCCTGAACGGTGCAGACACTTACACAGGGGACCGGTTTGTTCCACATAATACAGATGTAAACACAATGCACAACCAATAACAGACCACTCTAAAAGCTGTCTTTCCTATAGATTTTGATTTTCTTAGACTGTGGAAGCGCCAAGGAGTATGTAGAGAGAGAGAGAGAGAACGTCATCTGGTAGGGAAAAATGGGTATGTTTGAAGGAATAGTAGTTTCAACAATATCATATGGGTGTAAGGCATCGGGTGTATAGATACGGCAGTGCGGAGAAGGGCGGACATAGTGGTGTGAGGTGGTTTGATCGAGTAAGTAATAAGAGGATGAGAGTTATGTGGTTCAAATAAAAATGTGGTTGAGAGAGCAGAAGAGGATGTGCTGAAATGGTTTGGACATATGGCGAGAACGAGTGAGGAAAGGTTGACAAAGACGATGTGTCAGAAGTGGAGATAACGAGGAGAACGGAGTGACCGAAATGGAAATGAAAGGAGGAAGTGAAAAAGATTTTCAGCGATCGGGGTCTGTACATGCAGGAGGGTGAAAGGCGTGCACGGGATAAATTGTGATAATGTGGTATATTGAGGTCGACGTGCTGTCAATGGAGTGAATCAGGGAAATTGAAGTGTCTCGGGTAAACTAAGAAAAGGTCTGTGGAGCCTGGTCTTGAATAGGGAGCTGTGGTTTCGGTGCATTACACATGACAGCCAGGGAGTGGATGTGAACGAATGCTATCTCGCTAAAGCGGGAATCAGCAATTAAGTATAGAACTTATAGAACTTATCGTGTTTCATTTTCCCCGAGGACTCATAGGAATATATATATATATATATATATATATATATTGCTTTGTCGCTGTCTCCCGCGTTTGCGAGGTAGCGCAAGGAAACAGACGAAAGAAATGGCCTAACCCACCCCCATACACATGTATATACATACACGTCCACACACGCAAATATACATACCTGTACACTTCAATGTACGCATATATAAATACACACAAATATATACATATATACACATGTACATAATTCATACTGTCTGCATTTATTTATTCCCATCGCCACCTCGCCACACATGGAATAACATCCCCCCCCCCCCCTCATGTGTGCGGGGTAGCGCTAGGAAAAGACAACAAAGGCCCCATTCGTTCACACTCAGTCTCTAGCTGTCATGTAATAATGCCCGAAACCACAGCTCCCTTTCCACATCCAGGCCCCACACAACTTTCCATGGTTTACCCCAGACGCTTCACATGCCCTGATTCAATCCATTGACAGCACGTCGACCCCGGTATACCACATCGATCCAATTCACTCTATTCCTTACCCGCCTTTCACCCTCCTGCATGTTCAGGCCCCGATCACTCAAAATCTTTTTCACTCCATCTACCCACCTCCAATTTGGTCTCCCACTTCTCCTCGTTCCCTCCACCTCTGACACATATATCCTCTTGGTCAATCTTTCCTCACTCACTCTCTCCATGTGCCCAAACCATTTCAAAACACCCTCTTCTGCTCTCTCAACCACACTCTTTTTATTTCCACACATCTCTCTTACCCTTACATTACTTACTCGATCAAACCACCTCACACCACATATTGTCCTCAAACATCTCATTTCCAGCACATCCACCCTCCTCCGCACAACTCTATCCATAGCCCACGCCTCGCAACCATACAACATTTTTGGAACCACTATTCCTTCAAACATAGCCATTTTTGCTTTCCGAGATAATGTTCTCGACTTCCACACATTCTTCAAGGCTCCCAGGATTTTCGCCCCCTCCCCCACCCTACGATTCACTTCCGCTTCCATGGTTCCATCTGCTGCCAGATCCACTCCCAGATATCTAAAACACTTTACTTCCTCCAGCTTTTCTCCATTCAAACTTACCTCCCAATTGACTTGACCCTCAACCCTACTGTACCTAATAAGCTTGCTCTTATTCACATTTACTCTTAACTTTCTTCTTTCACACACTTTACTAAACTCAGTCACCAGCTTTTGCAGTTTCTCACATGAATCAGCCACCAGCGCTGTAACATCAGCGAACAACAACTGACTCACTTCCCAAGCTCTCTCATCCCCAACAGACTGCATACTTGTCCCTCTTTCCAAAACTCTTGCATTCACCTCCCTAACAAACCCATCCATAAACAAATTAAACAACCATGGAGACATCACACATCCCTGCCGCAAACCTACATTCACTGAGAACCATCACTTTCCTCTCTTCCTACACGCACACATCCCTTACATCCTCGATAAAAACTTTTCACTGCTTCTAACAACTTGCCTCCCACACCATATATTCTTAGTACCTTCCACAGAGCATCTCTATCAACTCTATCATATGCCTTCTCCAGATCCATAAATGCTACATACAAATCCATTTGCTTTTCTAAGTATTTCTCACATACATTCTTCAAAGCAAACACCTGATCCACACATCCTCTACCACTTCTGAAACCACACTGCTCTTCCCCAATCTGATGCTCTGTACATGCCTTCACCCTCTCAATCAATACCCTCCCATATAATTTACCAGGAATACTCAACAAACTTATACCTCTGTAATTTGAGCACTCACTCTTATCCCCTTTGCTTTTGTACAATGGCACTATACAAGCATTCCGCTAATCCTCAGGCACCTCACCATGAATCATACATACATTAAATAACCTTACCAACCAGTCAACAATATAGTCACCCCCTTTTTTAATAAATTCCACTGCAATACCATCCAAACCTGCTGTCTTGCCGGCTTTCATCTTCCGCAAAGCTTTTGCTACCTCTTCTCTGTTTACCAAATCATTTTCCCTAACCCTCTCACTTTGCACACCACCTCGACCAAAACACCCTAGATCTGCCACTCTATCATCAAACACATTCAGCAAACCTTCAAAATACTCACTCCATCTCCTTCTCACATCACCACTACTTGTTACCACCTCCCCATTAGCCCCCTTCATTGAAGTTCCCATTTGCTCCCTTGTCTTACGCACTTTATTTACCTCCTTCAGAACATCTTCTTATTCTCCCTAAAATTTAATGATACTCTCTCACCCCAACTCTCATTTGCCCTCTTTTTCATCTCTTGCACCTTTCTCTTGACCTCCTGCCTCTTTCTTTTATACATCTCCCACTCATTTGCATTTGTTTCCTGCAAAAATCGCCCAAATGCCTCTCTCTTCTCTTTCACTAATAATCTTACTTCATCCCACCACTCACTACCCTTTCTAATCAACCCACCTCCCACGCTTCTCATGCCACAACCATTTTCCGCGTAACAAGTTGGCACCAGAATCAGACGAAAATCTCATGTGTTCACTTCCACTCGCTGTTCCCATATTCAATGCAGTGAAACCAAAGCTCCCTTTTCACAGCCATGGCCCACGGACCTTTCTCTGATTTATCCTGACAGTTTCTTATGCCCTGGTTCAGCCTACTGACATCACGCTGCTCCCTGTATAACACATCGCTCTAATTTGCTGTATCTCGTGTACGCCTCACACCTTCGTGTGTGTTCAGACCCCTCTCTCTCAAAGCATCTTTCACTCCATCCTTCCGTCTCCAACTCTGTCTACCCCTTCTTGTTTTCTCGATTTCTGACACGAATACCCTTTTAGTCGTTCTCTCCTCACTCATCCTCTTCATATGTCCAAACCATTTTAGCTCGCCCTCTTCAGCTCTCAACCATAATCTTCTTACCATCATACTCTCTCTTACCCTATCATTTCTTATTTTATCAAGCCTTCTCGCACCATACATTGTCCTTAAGCATTTTATTTTTGACACATCCATCGTCTTACGCACCTCTTTAATCTATGTTCCATGCCTCTCGTGCATATAACACCGTCGGGACCCCTATACCATCAGATAAAAGGGACAACAGTTATGGTTAGTGAAAGATCGTACGACAAAGATATGAGTTATAGTAATGGTTTAGTGTCAGGTTCCACGAGAGACACTAGAGATAGATGAAGGAGTTATATACATCTTGTTATACGGCGACGGCGAAGTATGTGAGAGAGAAGGGATGACGGGAAGGATGTGAGAGGCAAGGGAGAGTGGCGAGAGTCGAAGAATGAACACGCGGCGAGATGGAGAGAAGATGAAGTGGAGAAAAAAAGATGGAGAAAAATAAGCACAGGAACAAAAAGCAACGTCTTACGAATGAAACGAGAGATTGGTTAAACAGCGGAAGGAGGAGAAGTTAAGGGAGATAGACTGATGGTTTGTGTAGCGAGATGGGTGGTTGCGGAATAGGAAGGTACGGAGGTGAAGGTAATATAGAGTGTAACAAAGAGAGGATGAAGGACCTGAGGAAGACAGAAGAGGTTACATGAAACAGGGGTGGCTGGGGAGGCAACTGACTGGGGGATGCGAAAAGCTAGGGCGAATGAGAGTGGCTGTGGCAGTGGGGCGATTGGGGAGGTAGGAGAGTCGGCTTGAGTGGGGGAGTTGGGACGATTGCCTGGAGGGGGTAGCCGGGATGGTGGGGGGGGAGACTGACCGGGGAGGTGACGCCTGGGGGAGAGGTTAACGTGGTTTACGGGGAGCGGGCGGGTGGCTGACCTAGCCCCGCCTGGTAACAAGGTTGGCTAACAATTTGTGGTGCTCCGGAGATTACAGGTGCACACTAATTTGTGGCTCACGACGAGCAGAGGGAGAGATAGGGGGGGGGGGGGGGAGAGGGGGGAGAGAAAGAAAGAGAGAAAGTGGGGGGACGAGACGGGAAGGCGAGCAGGGCGGGGAGGAGGAGAGGAGGTCAGGATTGGTGGAAAGGGAAGTGGAAGTCGGACGTGGTGGGAAGGGAAGCGGAGGTCAGGAGAGACGGAAGCAAGAGGAGGGCAAGTGTAGCAGGGAGGGAAGAGGAGGCCAGGTACAGCAGAGAGGGAAAGAAACGTTGGCAGAAGTAGGAAGAAGGAGTCAGGATGAAGCAGGAAGATGAGAGGAGCCGGAGAGAGAGAGAGAGAGAGAGAGAGAGAGAGAGAGAGAGAGAGAGAGAGAGAGAGAGAGAGAGAGAGAGAGAGAGAGAGAGAGAGACCTAGGCGGAGGGGAGGAAATGGGAGGATAAAGCGTTGCGGGGAGGGAAGGAGGGACCGGCCGAGATGGCAAGATGAAATGGGAGGTCAGGCGAAGAAGAGGCAATGAGGATGGGACAGGAAAGGTCGGGAGAGGGAGATTAGGTGAAGTGGGGAGAAAAGAGGATGCTGGGCAGGAGGGGAAAAGGAAAGCTAAGCGAGGTGAAGAGGGGAGAGAGAGTTCTTGGATGGAGTAAGAGGCTTGCCAGGCGGGAGAAGCCTTGATGGGGAGTCTAGAAGCAGATACAATACAAGCTACGAGAGCCTTGCGTGGTGCACCGTGCTGATGGCAGAGGGAAGGCGGCCGTCGTAGGTCACTGTACGGCAAGGCGAGCATTAGAAAGAGGCGCAGGAGGGTGGAGAGCAGGCTGAGGAAAAGGAGAACAGGCTGATTGAGGGAGAGTGTCAAGTGGGAGGGATGGCGTTGGTAGAGCGGCTTGTGAAGCCACAGAAGGATGTATTAGATAACAATCGATGCAACTGTCGACTCGACGGGCGATGCGTTCGCTCGATGTGGCAGTCGGTGCGAAGGTTGATGTGGCAGTCGGCGCGATGGTTGATGTGGCGGTCGGTGCGACGGTTGATGTGGTAGGCGGTGCAACAAATGTGTCAGACGGTGTGACATTTGACGCGGTGGGCGGTGCGTCGCTCGATGTGGCAGACAGTGTGACATTTGATGTGGTAGGCTGTGCGTCGCTTGATGTGGCACACTGCAGATGTGGTAGGAGGTGCGACTGCTACTGTGGCATATAGTGCGACGGTTGATGCTTGCGGAGCGACGATCGATGTGGCAGACTTTGACAAGTGATGTGGTTAGCGGTGTGACAGATGGTATAGGGGGGCGTTGCGAAAGTTGACAGGGAAGTGGTGAGAAGGCAGACAGCGTGACAGTCTATGTGGCAGACTGGTACCGCAACAGACTGTGTCACAGTCAACGTGACAGGTGGTGCTATGGTTGATGTCTCTGGCGGGGAGACAGTTGATGCAGCAGACTGTTAGCACGGCAGTGACAGATAACGTTGCAAGCAGTGAAACACTCGATGTGTCACATTGCCGGCAGTTGATGCTGATGGTAGAAAGTGCTACAGCTGATGATGACGGAGGTGCGAGTGCTGACGTACAGACAAAACAACGCAGCCGTTACTGTGGCATACCGTGCGACAGTTTGTACAACTTCCTACCACCTGCTGTGGGAAACGGAATGGCAGCTGGGAGAGCCAACGGTGGGTGCAGCCACTGTGGACGACGTGAATTTTGGCCAACAGACGCGCGGTGCGTGCAGGTGGTGAGACAGGAAACATAACAACAGGCGTTAAACAGGCGGTGTAACCAATTAGCATGACTGACAAGTTTATATTTTTATTTTTTGTTCATGTTGAGAAGAGATTGTGTGTGTGTGTGTGGGGGGGGGGGGGAGACAATTAGCGTGGTAGGGAGTACAGCAATTAGTGAGGGCAGGCGTTGAGATAGGTGTTGTGGCTAACGATGCGAGGGTCGAGTGATCAAATGTGAGGACTAATCCCTAGCAGGAAGGAATCAGACTGATCCACGAGTCTCCTCCCCTCTCCTGGTGGTGAGGTTTCGCGGTAACTTGCTGGATGGATGATCTAGCAGGAGTGGACATCAATGAGGAGGTCGGCAGTAGATGCCCGACAACAGCAGGTTAACCTCGGCGAGAAATAGAGGGCGTTAGGTCGACTCTTACCAAGGGTTGACAAGGACGAGAGGTTTACTCAAGCGTCCGTGTGACCAGGGGAGTGAGGTTCAAGGTCTTGGGTCGAGTAAGTAACAACAGGGTAAGAGAGAGAGACAAGTGAGGTAATAGGAAGACTGTGGTTGAGAGAACTGAAGGGGGTGTACTGAAATGGTTTGGACATATAGAAAGAATGAGTAAGGAGAGGTTGTCAGACAGGATAAGTGGCCATGGTGTGAGGTTGAAACTCATACACTCTAACGCAGCGACATTACAACGATATCTTTTAGTGCATACACTAAACAAAGAAACGTGCTTACCATCTACCAATGATCAAGCTCTTATTGTCTTTTCATAACACTGTGTCCATGAAATTAGAGGGGCATCTTATCATCTTCTCCGAAGAGGAATCACCGGCAATGGGAAAGTCTGGACAAAAGTGGCAGACGAGTGATGATGGTCGCCCTTGTAAATGGATTTTCTTTTTTTGTTAGCTGTGACAGCACGGGCAAGTGATGCCCTAACTAAGGGAAACTCATTAACACTATATATATACTGAAAAGGATCACAATTTTACGCGTGATCAAGTATATTCCTATGAGTCCACGGGGAAAATGAAACACGATAAGTTCCCAAGTGCACTTTCGTGTAATAATCACATCATCAGGGAGACACAAGAGAGAAATATAACAGTCAGTTGATACACAACGAAGAGACGTAGCGAGGACGCCATTTGGTAAACATGCGATTGTCCAAGACAGACAATGAGCGTATTATAAACTATAATGTGGACAAGAGGGTGAATTGTTTACAAATTCTATCAACAATAATGTTATCCAATTTATATAGAACATCACTAATATTAAGATTATAATTCTTTGTGTATCTAATGATAGAAGATTCAATGATGTTTCTCGTGGTACTGGAGTTAGAGTAACTGAGGTGGCATTACTCCAGTCAATACAATGATCATTGTTTTTAACGTGATTAAACATAGAATTTGATTCTTGTCCCATTAATACTCATCTCAACATAAAAGTTAAATTATCATCATTTCAGTCTATGTTCCTTTGGGCATTACGTATTTGCAGTCCAGAGTATACTGATGATGAGTTTGAGAAGACATGTTCTATTGGATCTACGTTAAAGTACCCTAGATCTTTCATTGATAAATCCCTAAGTTAGCAAAGAAATCATTTTATAGAGTTGAGCCCAAACTTCCCACTGACACCAAGAGTCTTTAGTTCTCCCTTGTAATAAGAATTTTACTTTACTTCCCATGTTGCTTAAATCCTTTAATGGAAATGTTGCCTTCAGCAACGACAATACTATAAAGAATATCTTAATCAGGAACTCACCAGAAAATTCTCCTAGGTGCATCTATAAAGTGCCATGTAGAAATTGTGATAAGTTTTGTGTTGGGCAGACTGGTGAGGATCTTTCTGTTAGACTTAAGCAACATAAATATAGTATAAGAACGGGACAAGAATCAAATGCCTTGTTTAATCACGTCAAAAACTATGATCACTGTTTGACTGGAGTAATGCCACTTCAGTTATTAACTTTAACTCCAGTACCACGAGAAACATCAATGAATATTCTATTATTAAATACACAAAGACTTATAATCTTAATATTAGTGATGGTCTATATAAATTGGATAACTTTACTGCTGATGAAGTTTGTAAACAATTCACCTTCTTGTCCACATAATAGTTTTATGATACGCTCGTTGTCTGTGTTGGACAATCGCATGTTTACCAAATAGCGTCCTAGCTACGTCTCTTCGTTGTATATCAAGTGACTTATATTTCTCTCTTGTGTCGTTCCTGATGATGTGATTATTACACGAAAGTGCACTTGGGAACTTATCGTGCTTCATTTTCCCCGAGGACTCTTACGAATATACTTGATCACGCGCAAAATTGTGATCCTTTCCAATATATAAATATATATGTATATATATATATATATATATATATATATATATATATATATATATATATATACATTAGCCTGAGTGAGGTGTCCATTTTATCGACCAAACCCTCGGGATGGATGAACAGCTGGGCTGACTGTGGATGGACTCCCACAACCAGGATTCGAACCTATGCTCTCGACCCTGGGCGGCCCGTGAATGCGTCACGGTCGGGGCCACTAACCGCTACACCACGGAAGACTCTTCAGATCAATCCAGTGTTGTAGACTGGTAAGAAACGAAGGTGTGGTCTACCTCGCCGACTGACATCGTACTCGGGTCTCTCTCTCTCTCTTCTCTCTCTCTCTCTCTCTCTCTCTCTCTCTCTCTCTCTCTCTCTCTCTCTCTCTCTCTCTACTACCCTGTGCCAAAATTTGAACCTCTTACACCTCGCAGTTCTAATATAGCACACGGGGAAAATCAAAGCAATAGAATACATACGATTATTGCAGGAAGCATCATGAGGTTTTCATGTCGGAAACGTACACCACAGGGCGACACCCTCGTAAACCAGACAGAAATATTCAGTGGGACACGACTTCAACACTGAGTGTACGAAATTCTTTTTCCGGCACGCGAGAGAACCTGCGATTTTGAGCTGCTCACAGCAGTCACATACGTACTTTAAAACAACAATAACCTACCCATCAAGATACATCACATTTATGTCAACGTGTGAATAAAGGAAATTAAATCTATACGGATCTCCTATTACTGCAAAAGGTCAATGGTCATGATGGTACAGCCGCCAGATTACTAAAGAGAGAAAACTCAAAAGGTACGAGTCAGCACACGACGGGTGAGGAGCAACAACTGCTATGCAGCTCCTGGTGTGTGGAACGTATGTCAGCTGGGAGGGATGGTAGTAGTAGTAGGCCAAAGACCATCGAATTAAATATGTCTGTGACACTGACGTAGTCTGAAGATGGGGCCTATGACGAAGCCACGAGTAAAAAGCAACTCAGAAAGCAAAACAATTGAGAAACACACACACAGGTGTGGAGTACGAGTAGGACCGCAGGTGATACAAAAGACAGTCAGTCATCGTCCGATTGAGAGGCAGGGAGGCAACTGGACCCTGGGGTCAGGGTTGGCAGGAGAGCAGCGTGTGGACGGGTTTAAAGTAGCACAGGTGACTGCCTGCACCAACTGTTTGGGTGGTTCGCTCTACCAACTGTTAAGAGAACTGGCTTTCCTAAACATGAAAGAGAGAGGCCATGGGCTACCTGCAGTGTTGTCCCATGGGAATCCTTAAAAACTATGATCACTTAAAAGTCAGTTTATAAACCTCAATCAACATTCAAGCATATTCCAAAATACGTAAGAGTGAATAATCTACACAAACCTATATATTATGGAGATGCCATACACTATCCCAGACTCAAGTTATGGTCATACATTACATGATACATCAACAAATAGATATAGATTACCCCACACATCTCACAACGGCTATGCACTGGCCCATTCACAAACAATGATGCTGTGAATACCACACGAAAAAGACGCAAAGTTGACTCCGCCAGGAAACGCAAATAACTGTAGATATCACAATACTCCAGCCACCTACAAGGGTTGGGTCTACACACGCATGAAGAACTCGATGTAATCGCTTTTCATTTTCTCATATACTTACTATGTTATGTTTCCCACCGATATGGCTTGGAATGGGGAATACTTTGCCGTGCATACTCAACTCAGAACGTTTGTGACCCCGACACATTACAGGAAAACCTCATGCTGCCCTAGACACACCACGAATAAAAAAAGAATCTGTCGCGAAAACCCAGTGAGTGTCATACTGCCCAAGATGAATGCTGAAACTCACACCAAACCCCAGACTTCATGTGAAAATCGTACACGTTCCTATGTGAATATAATCAACCATTTCAAGAGTAACGGACCTCGCCTGACTAGTACTTGATATAAGAAGGAAAACATATACTGTGAAGGAAAAAAATAATAATAATGATATAAATCAACGACAGTGAAGCAGTGCGATAAACAAAGAAAATGGTTTACACAAACACAAACCTTCATGAGAGAGAGACAAAGAAAAACACGCCATGTTCACAACAGTTCTCTGAGAGAACGCAGACTGTACCAGAAAGAGATAATGAAAGAAACACTAGCATGAATAGTGTATAAAACAGTTCATGAATAAAAAGAGTCCACACTCAGAAAATTACGGAAAAAGGCACACAGAATACCGAAAACTTTGCAGGATAAAGACAGAGAATTACATCACTGGGATACAGAAAAAGAATGGACGAAACAAAAGTTGAAATAATAAGAAACGTGACTGTGGATAACTTTGTAGGTTTGGGGGTCGAGCTGCCGAAGACTGACGCATTGCCTCCATGATGGTCCTCAGTGACCAGATGATGTGTGTGGTGAGTGCTGCTGCTGCTCAGGAACGGAAGGCAATATAGGGTATTGTGTTACCGTTCTACGTAGTGAGTACTGCTTCTCGACGCTAAGAAGAATGTAAAACCAGGGAAGCAGATTGATGTAGGGTGTTGTATTATGGTTCTGTTGTTCAGGAAAGTCAAGTTCTTTAAAGTACTGGATACTGTCCTATTGTTCCAGGCAGTTTGTTATTTCTTTTACTACTAATTACGAAGCCAGGGGTGTAAGCAAGGTAAGATGTTGTGATCAAACCTACTCTATGTGCGTTGATAACAATACGATCCGAGATTATTAGAAACGATTTTGCTGCAACTCATCTCTTTACTCAATAATCCTGTTACATACTACATCTATTTTGAATGCTTCCCACGGCTGGAAGGAGGTCTTTTCCCTTTCTTCTTTTGTTCCATCAACAGCAACTGTGCGTCATTCTTTTCATTCCCTGAACCCATCGACCTAAACTTTTGGTCCAACAAGCCTAGGTAAGCCCAAATAACTTTTTTCATTTGCTCGATCTAGTCCCTCATTTAAATTCTACGAGGTCAAAGGACTATCATTACTGCCTTTAATTCCCTCTGTAAAGCTCTACGTAAATTAAAAAGATGACTTTATTGCAAGATAAATTGAGAGATACGTGCAATCGCTCGCAATTTGTAGGTAATTCCAGGCAGATGATATGCTGTACGTTACTTTCCTCTGATGAAGTCAATAATGTCTTAGTTTACCGTTTACTTTACGTTCTATAAGATAAGAATCTAAGGTACATCATCCAACAGTCTGATCAAGTACGTCAGCTGACAAGGACATCAAAAGGCCTTTGTCTGCATCAGTTATATCAACGTCTACAAAACTGAAGACGGAACGAAGTGTGTCATCTGGAAAATCATTTCATGTAAAAAACTTATTCCTCAGACACACCATGTAATCAATATCGGAGGGGATAGAGGATGTGGGTAAGCTTCGATCAAGAGGAAAACCTGACAGGAGAGGAGATTTAAACAAGCTAACTTCGAAGAGGAATCAAATTCAATGTCGAACTGTACATCACTTGGCACTGATGGTCAAGCAAATACATGATGAGGGCCAGAGAACTCACACCTCCATTTGAACCTTTTTTTCAATAAGACATGGTACGTAAGGAGGATCCAACAAGATTGCACCCATTTTCAAGAAGACAGATAATGAGTATTTCGAAAATCACTACGTCACTCTCATCGAAAAGAGAGCCGGGCATATCACAAAGCGACAACTGAGACGAAAATGAATGCAGACAAAACAGGCGAATCAAAATCACATTCATTAATCTACAATAACGTTTCGTTACCATATCAAGACAACGTTTAGAGTAATGGTTTAAAAGATTAACATACATATCGTATGCTGAAGGAATATCTTACTGCTATGTAAACACTGTGTCTAATGACTTGAGAATCGACTACAATCAAGAAAAATGGCTTTATATCAAAACATTTCTGAAAAAGAGGGGAGCGACATCTGGCCACATGTAGCCTCAAGGCTTACATGGATATTGTTATCTAAGAGTCGGAAATCATATGCTCGCGATCAAATACTGATGCACTAGATACAAGAAATAATATTCAAAGGTCTGTAAACTGGACAATAAATTTAAGAGAGAAACTAACAAAGATTAATTGACTGGACGAAAACGAACATATCAAGGTTAAGTTAACGGGCGGAAAATATCGATATTGAAATAAATGTAAGATGATATCTGGAAGTTTAGATACGTGGGAGGTACGTATTATGACTAATGAGGAGAGGAGCAAACACCTGATAGAGAGGACTGTGACCAAGGCAAAGTGTAAGGGTGTTATAGGCCAGACGTCACGGAAACACACGCATCTTTACCAACCAAAAAGATAATGTATAAAACGATGTTAATATCCATTTCACCAAATAGAACTAGTAATAAAGGAGGAAGACACTGCAATCGGCAGAAAAGAAAAGTTCACCAAAAAAAAATCCTAAGAAAAAAATAGAAAAAGATAAATTGAAATTACAAGGACAGAGTTAGAGGCAGGATGAGGTAAAATCCTTAATTGGAAAGAACAAAAGCTTCCCCGATGATATGGTCGGCTGCTGTCGAACATGTGAACTTTTGTCAGTACTGTGCAAAAAGTGCCGGACCTGGGAGTCGGGAGGAAGAACTGCAGGAAGACCCAGGAAAACACGGGAGGAGGAAAGAGTGTACTGGAGACTGTAACACAAGGTAGGAGAACTCGCTGTCACCGTCAGAGCTCGAACGAAGTGGAATTTCACAATAGACATTTGCAGAAGAAACTATCCACTCGGGTCAATATATATAAATATGAATATATATATATATATATATATATATATATATATATATATATATATATATATATATATATATATAGTGGTTCCAACAATGTTGTATGGTTGCGAGGCGTGGGCTATGGATAGAGTTGTGCGCAGGAGGATGGATGTGCTGGAAATGAGATGTTTGAGGACAATGTGTGGTGTGAGGTGGTTTGATCGAGTAAGTAACGTAAGGGTAAGAGAGATGTGTGGAAATAAAAAGAGCGTGGTTGAGAGAGCAGAAGAGGGTGTTTTGAAATGGTTTGGGCACATGGAGAGAATGAGTGAGGAAAGATTGACCAAGAGGATATATGTGTCGGAGGTGGAGGGAACGAGGAGAAGAGGGAGACCAAATTGGAGGTGGAAAGATGGAGTGAAAAAGATTTTGTGTGATCGGGGCCTGAACATGCAGGAGGGTGAAAGGAGGGCAAGGAATAGAGTGAATTGGAGCGATGTGGTATACCGGGGTTGACGTGATGTCAGTGGATTGAATCGGGGCATGTGAAGCGTCTGGGGTAAACCATGGAAAGCTGTGTAGGTATGTATATTTTGCGTGTGTGGACGTATGTATATACATGTGTATGGGGGTGGGTTGGGCCATTTCTTTCGTCTGTTTCCTTGCGCTACCTCGCAAACGCGGGAGACAGCGACAAAAAAAAAAAAAAAAAAATATATATATATATATATATATATATATATATATATATATATATATATACACACTTGAAGGAATAGTGGTCCAACAATGTTATATGGTTGCGAGGCATGGGCTATAGATGGGGTTGTGCGGAGGAGGGTGGGTGTTAGAAATGAGATGTTTGAAGACAATATGTGGTGTGAGGTGGTTTGATCGAGTAAGTAATGAAAGGGTTGTGTGGTAATAAAAAGAGTGTGGTTGAGAAAGCAGACTGAGTGTGAACGAATGTGGCCTTTGTTGTCTCTTCCTAGCTCTACCTCGTGCTCGTAAGGGGGGAGGGGGAATGTTTTTTTCATGTGTGGCGGGGTGGCGACAGAAATAGATGAAGGCAGTAAGTATGAATACGTACATGTGTACATACGTGTATGTCTGTGTATGTATATGTATGTATACGTTGAAATGTATAGGTATGCATTTGTGCTTAAATGGGTGGGCTGGCCCATCCTTTCATCTGTTTCCTTGCGCTACCTCGCTAACGCGGGAGACAGCGAGTAAGTATAAAAAAATAAAAACAAATAGATAATATATATATATATATATATATATATATATATATATATATATATATATATATATATATACATATATATATTGGATTGGATTGGATTATCGGTGACAGTGAGATAGTGCTATGGTAGGTGTGAAGAGACTTGGCTATAAGTTAGGTGGAGGAAGTTAGGCTACGTTCCATTTTGACTTTCCGTTAAGAAATTACGTACATGAATCACTGATATCACTAAGATGGGGGATTGTAAGATCACGTCACGTCTTGTTTAGATATTCCACAGTTCATATCAAACTTCATACTTCTGTTGATAAAGCATAAAATACCAATGGTGAAATGTTATCAAATGTGATATTAAGTTCTAGTGTGTAGTTCATAGCTCTACTGTCTCCCGTCGGTGGAGTCTCAAGTTAACATTTCACTCAGTGGTAAATGGTCGTCTTTTTTCCATTAAAAGGAAAGCGAACTTTGCCCTGTGAGGGACTAGGTTTTTTTTTCGGATGAAGGTGTTGGCTCATTGGTCCCCCCCAAAAAAAGTATGAAACTGCACAGAGAAGACGAACATGATATACGTTGCTTGTATCTACGGAGACAAAAATAAAGATGACGTATATTGCTAAGCACGAATTAGCAGTGTCCCTTGATCAGCTGGCTCTGCATCCCTTCCCTTCCATCAAGAGAGAAGTCCAGTACAGGCAAAGGCTGATTCTGCTTGTTACGTGAGTAATTGGGAAGGATTTTCCTCTTCAGCGAGTTGAGCTGTTGGCCGGCACTAGGTTTACCCCCTCACAAAGGCCTCTCCAGCAATAATTTGTGTATTCTGTTAATGCTTCATTACCAAAGGGAATTAAAAATGGATCTGGACGGATCAGATCTACAGGCACAGAAAGACCTGCAGGAATATTGCCACGCAGGTATAGAAATGATTATGGTGTATTTTCCCTGGATAATAGGCAGCTTGCAGTCAAAAAGGTGGAAGATATAGACGAGTAAGAACGATGTCTGTGCTTGTCGTAACATTCGACTGTAGTCACATTCTGTATCTTGATGACATTAAAAATACCAATAACGCTCATAATCTCGGCTCTTTAAACGAGGATGATAAAAATGCCGGTACAACGTTTTGAAATCTTGGCTGTTCCAGTGTACTCACCTCCTCCCTTAATATCAATTCCAAAGAGGAAAGACATATCCCTGATTACGTGTTTGAAGTCAGTCAGTGTCTGTATGGGGCAAGTGACCAAAATACATGTTAACCTTCGTCACTCTCATGCAAAATGCCAATGTTGTTGACTGTGTAATGGCAGGTTTACCTTCATCCTTCACCCACTGCTAGTGAGCTACCACCAACGCACACATAAGGTGAAGTGAGCAAAGGGAAGCGGGACAAACTGCAGCTCCACAACATGGAAGCGGCTCCCCGAACGAAATGGTGAACTTTTGCAGGAGTAGCTCAGGATCCCCTGTAGTTAGAGGTCACTGCTGTTGTCCTTACCAGGATGTGCATCTTACATCAGTTCCCCAGCTCTCTGTGTGTGTGTGTGTGTGTGTGTGTGTGTGTGTGTGTGTGTGTGTGTGTGTGCGTGTTAACTTATTTTTTCTGTACTGAGCAAATGAAGCAGATGCGTTTCATGACCAAACGCGGAAAGCGAGGCAAAACTATGCGACTTCTTTCGGGGTTTGTGTTTAGTATCATTGAAGGAACTGGTGAGCAAACAAAACAAATTGATTTTTATGTTCTTCGTCGGATAAAGAATATCGGTACTTCTTCATGAGGCATATGAAGGTGGTCTGAAAACTCGAGGTTAGGGATAAAAAACTTCAGGGTCAGTGACAGAAGGGACTTAAGTAATATCACTGTCTGAGGAGTTTTACGACAAGTCATTGCAATATCTATCGTCAGTGACGAGGGAACTCTGAGCCCGCTGTAGTACTGGGAGAAGAATCTACTGTAAATGATGGTGGATCTTCCAGGTCACCAGCAGGTGGCGTCTGCGATCTGTGACAACGGGAAAACCTCTGCCGAATGATGAACTTTAAACGTCAGTGGCGAAGAAACGCTGAGATCTACGACAGGAGAATATTGCGATAGCAATTTCAGTATGTCATGGTCAGTGAGAGAGAACTTCAGTGCTGATGGAGGAAACACTCGGCTCAAAGACTGGAGGGGAAAGTGTCGAGTCGGTTGCTTGAAACTCAGCGATAATGATGAGGTATCTTCAAAGACAGTGGCCAGGATACTACGGGATCAAACAGGGAGCATTTCAAGATTATTGACGGGAAGATTTCGGTGTTACTTGCGGTGCAACCTCGAAGTCATTGTCTGGAAGAGCTCTGGCATCTGCGGCGTGCTTATAGGGGTTCAGTAAAGAGGGAACGTCGGGTCTAGTGACCAGTGGGCTTCAAGACTTTTGGCGCGGGAAAGTTCGGGGTCAGGGATGAGTATAATGTCTGAAGATGATTCCGATTTATGATGGAACTTTGGAGTTAATGATGGGGGAGACAGACACTCGATCAGTGATGGTGAGAACTTGTGGCTTAGCAAAATGGAAACTACCGAGATCAAGATAGCTTTGCAGTCAGTGACACGGACAGCGAAGAAAACGGAACTTCCTAGTCAGCGATTTTCTAAGAAGGCTCCAGAGTCAGAGGCGGAGGAACTCTGTGGGTCAGTAAAGAGGACAACTGAGTGTCATAACTCGACGTCTGCTGATGGGTGTTGTTTTCATGACTAAGGCTCCAGCCTTAGACAAAAACACTTCTTCATGGAAGCCAAGACTTGAATGAAGAAAAAGATACGAACATGATAGAAAAAATTTTTTAGGTAAGATCTATCTACATAGATCTACATATGTAACTAAGTGGAGACGTACATACACACTTCATATTTCTAAGTGTACTTACTTACACACTTCATAATTGTAAGTGTAAATCAGAGTGATACCAGTCAATCATGGAATGACCACACAGTCTTCCACATGACAGATGACAGAAGTTTGTTCTGTTTTGTAGAGACATTTTGGAATGGGGGAAAAACTTGGGAAAATAACAATACTTCTTTGAAATTAGTATAATCCAAGTACACTTAACGTTAATGACCGAAGTCCCCAACCTGCTCAGTTTTTAATTTCCGAAGCCCCGATTCTGGAAGGCGGGATCCCATTACCGAAGCTTGAGAGAGGGAAGGGATTCTCTATCGCCAGAAAATGAGATCTAACCTGACATCTCGCTTTTCCTTACAATAATACCTTCCAAGGCATGGGATGGATCGATGACGTAGAACACATGATAAAATTATCCAGCACATAATACAGAGAACTCTGCTTTATTATTATTGTTATTATCATTATTATTATATATATATTTCTGGACTTTCTATGAAAAAAAAATCAGGCAGAAAAAATGGGGATAACAATGTCGATAATAGAAAGATGATTGGCCCATAAGGCATCATTCGGCGTGTCACGCTGCCAGAAGTACGAGCCTCATTATGGCCAGGCTGGCTGAGCAGAGAGAAAGAGAGAGAGAGAGAGAGAGAGAGAGAGAGAGAGAGAGAGAGAGAGAGAGAGAGAGAGAGAGAGAGAGAGAGAGAGATTCGAATAAATCTTCTTACAAAAATACAAAAAAAAAACTAAACAATAAATCTTTCCAAAAAAAAATTACAGAAAAAGGGATCTAAGTCTTAAGGTATGACATGAAGTATTAAATATCGCTAAGATCCTGCTCTTTACACCATGGACGGTGGATTCCATCTTTTAAATGAATCTCTGCAGGAGACCTTCCCGTGGCCCTTCCTGGAGAGGGGGGACTGTAAAGAAAATGTGAGTGATTAAGGTCTAGTCCGGCGATGGGAAGTGAGGTAGTATAATTAAACTGCAGGTAATTGACACCGACCACCACTTGACAACCAAAAAAAAAAAGAGAGGGAAATGAGGGAGAAGATGAGGGGGAAGTGGAGTGACTGAGTGGCGCAGCCGAGGGTTATGAGGAGAGCCAACGAAGCTGGCGGTAATTATCGAGGGTCAAAGGTCGCAATGGCGGGTGGATGGAGCCTCCAGCGTGAGGAAGTGTGCTGGAGCCTCCAGCATGAGGAAGGTGGCTGGAGCTTCCAGCATGAGGAAGGTGGCTGGAGCCTCCAGCGTTTGGAAGTGTGCTGGAGTCTCCAGCATGAGGAAGGTGGCTGGAGCTTCCAGTGTGAGGAAGGTGGCTGGAGCCTCCAGCATGAGAAAGATGGCTGGAGCCTCCAGCGTTTGGAAGTGTGCTGGAGCCTCCAGCATGAGAAAGATGGCTGGAGCCTCCAGCGTTTGGAAGTGTGCTGGAGCCTCCAGCATGAGGAAGGTGGCTGGAGCTTCCAGTGTGAGGAAGGTGGCTGGAGCCTCCAGCATGAGGAAGGTGGCTGGAGCCTCTAGCATGAGGAAGGTGGCTGGAGCTTCCAGCATGAGGAAGGTGGCTGGAGCCTCCAGCATGAGGAAGGTGGCTGGTGCCTCCAGCATGAGGAAGGTGGCTGGAGCCTCCAACGTGACGAAGGTGGCTGGTGCCTCCAGCATGAGGAAGGTGGCTGGAGCCTCCAGCATGAGGAAGGTGGCTGGTGCCTCCAGCATGAGGAAGGTGGCTGGAGCCTCCAGCATGAGGAAGGTGGCTGGAGCCTCCAGCATGAGGAAGGTGGCTGGAGCCTCCAGCATGAGGAAGGTGGCTGGAGCTTCCAGCATGAGGAAGGTGGCTGGAGCCTCCAGCATGAGGAAGGTGGCTGGAGCCTCCAGCATGAGGAAGGTGTCTGGAGCCTACAGCATGAGGAAGGTGGCTGGAGCTTCCAGCATGAGGAAGGTGGCTGGTGCCTCCAGCATGAGGAAGGTGGCTGGAGCCTCTAGCATGAGGAAGGTGGCTGGAGCTTCCAGCATGAGGAAGGTGGCTGGAGCCTCCAGCATGAGGAAGGTGGCTGGAGCCTCTAGCATGAGGAAGGTGGCTGGAGCTTCCAGCATGAGGAAGGTGGCTGGAGCCTCCAGCATGAGGAAGGTGGCTGGAGCCTCCAGCATGAGGAAGGTGTCTGGAGCCTCCAGCTTGAGGAAGGTGGCTGGAGCCTCCAGCATGAGGAAGGTGGCTGGAGCCTCCAGCTTGAGGAAGGTGGCTGGAGCCTCCAGCATGAGGAAGGTGGCTGGAGCCTCCAGCTTCAGGAAGGTGGCTGGAGCCTCCAGCATGAGGAAGGTGTCTGGAGCCTCCAGCATGAGGAAGGTGGCTGGAGTCTCCAGCATGAGGAAGGTGGCTGGAGCCTCCAGCATGAGGAAGGTGTCTGGAGCCTCCAGCATGAGGAAGGTGGCTGGAGCCTCCAGCTTGAGGAAGGTGGCTGGAGCCTCCAGCATGAGGAAGGTGGCTGGAGCCTCCTGTACAGGGGAGAGACTCTCATGAACATAATAACAAGCACTGACAAAGGATCGTTTGGGCCTGATGTAAAAGTTGATGATCCTTAAGCTTATGTACTGTGCTATCAAACTCTCTCTCTCTCTCTCTCTCTCTCTCTCTCTCTCTCTCTCTCTCTCTCTCTCTCTCTCTCTCTCTCTTCTCGCACTGATACAAACCATTTCTTCGATCGATTATATCCTTCAAAGGACAGACATCTTGATGGATACGGCATATCAGCGGAGTAATGAGTGACCATTCCCTCAACCACATTCCGATCATCCAGTAGAGAGGCGATGACAAAGACGCAAAATTAACTTTACATTACCTTTCTTGAATTAGGTACACGAGCACAGATTTATTCCCACTGAAGAGAAACAAGAGACAATTTATTCCGGCTGCCAAGCAAACTTTGTCCTGAACAATAACCATCATCATTATCGTATGTATTAGAGAGCTCCGATTTTTTTTTTTTTTTCGACCATCCTCTAAATCCTCCAGATCTAAAAAACAAAAGAAGTTGGATGTCTTTCGCCAAATGGGTTTTCTGAACCAACTAAATACTATTTTCTTACATATTCACGTTTTTATTCTTGATCTGATAAATATAATAATACCGCATAGCTCCTATTATCTTCTGGATTTTTAGCTAGGCATGCTAGGAAAGATTTAATAACATTTACTTCGGGCTACGCACAAGGAATGCTTCAAATTCTGGAGAAGATTCCACTCTCGTTGTATTGTTGCCTTGAATGCGATCCAATACCCATAACAGATTCCCCCCCCCCCTTCCCCACTAGTTGGGATGTCGGTATGTGGGCTGTGGTTTTATAGCATTTACAATATCTATAAGGACTTGTTGTGGTCGCAGAGGTCAGCAGGATGGGGATGAAAAATAAGAAAAATGCTTATGGCAATGATACAAGTCGTCAACAAGATCCTGGGGTAACCAAGGATCTCAAAACACTGTGGCTTTTTGTTATATAGTCCAGAGTCCTGACAGGATGTCACCTGGATGAGTAAAATTGAGGAAGATATACAACGAAGAGACAAAACACTCAGTAGGATCTTGAGGTGAAAAGAGATCCTGGAGCGACAACAATACTGATACATTCAGTGACTACAAGATAACAAATGAAGATAAAGACAGACTTTGAGTTTAGTCTGAGCTCTGGAGTGGAGCCCTGTTTCCCTGTGATATGATATTGATGACATTCAATGAAGGATACAGGACCAGAATACGCTACACGTGAAACTGAGAAATACGACAAAATACATCTGAAAAGCAATATTGTAAACAAGAGTAGTTAGCATCTATCTACATACCTATTTGTATGTCTTACAAATACATACTAACTGGTTCGTATGGCAGAACAATCAATGAAGTTTGAGCAAAAAATAAAATCCAGTTTGTTGCTTGTTCTATGCAGAGGCGTAGGGAAAGAGGGTCAGGCTTTGGAGCGCAGACTGAAAGAGCTGGAAAGAGGCACATTGATCGAGATCCCAGTCTATCTGCTAAAGTACATGGGGCTAGAGCAGCCTCAGGCATGACAGTCGCATATAGAAAGACACATGAAAAAAAGAAATAGAATACGAGGAGGCCAGTTGGCTCATGACTTGGTTATGTGTTAGTAATCAATTCTAAGACGAATTAGTCATTGTAGTGACCTGGAGTGACAATTCAGAAAAAGATTCTTTGGCACCTAAACAACATACTCAATCTATCATTGAAGTAGACTGCATTAATGGTGCAATATGGGGCTTCCACGACAGGTTGAAGGTCCGTGTCACGCCAATGAAATTTGGGGGCCTTAGGTAGAAAGATACGCGTGGAGAATCCTGGTTGTTGAAGCTACCTATTCCCTACTAAGGGAAACCTATCGTAGTGTACGACTATAGAAGTCGCTGTGACGAGACGGTATATGAAGGCAAAGAGAGGGATGATCAAGCGGATTTTATTGAGGAATTGCACAGCTGAATGTGTGTGTGTGTGTGTGTGTGTGTGTGTGTGTGTGTGTGTGTGTGTGTGTGTGTGTGTGTGTGTGTGCTTGTTCACATTTTCAAATAGAAACTATAAAAGTTTTTGTTAGCTTGATATTCTGAACGTACAAAAAGCGCGTTTCTTTTTTTATATACATATTTTTTTTTTTCTTTTCCTTTCATAGTCTTTCCATTTACCGATATACTGGCCCGACTCTGCAGCTGGATGGCTTCACACACTAACATTTTCCCCGAACCTCAGCAGATAGAAAGGCCCATGAAGATGACACACCTTTTGCGTCCTGTGATGATTTACCATTAAACTCCAACCTTACTCCCCCAGGACAATGGCCTTCCTGCCCCACAGTTTCTGTAGGGCGGGTAGAACTCTAGTTAGGGCAAGGATAATACGATCTCTCATAAGCAGAAACTTTCTTGGAGGAAGAGAAACCACATCCTAGACACTCCATCAAGTTTTCTCGAAGTTAGTGGACTCTGGCCCGGCGGAGGAGAGCAAATGACTGAAAGTTAGTTGCGGAGAGACGGAGTGAGGGACGCAGGCTGGCCTGGGGGGGACGGGGGGAGGGGGGCAGTCCGGCGGAAACTGTTGCCCAAAGGATCTTTCTTTTTTTCTTATAAAGACGAGCGATTCGTGTGTGTGTGTGTGTGTGTGTGTGTGTGTGTGTGTGTGTGTGTGTGGTATCTTGCAGGTACATGGCTCATAGTGACTGATCCACGACCATTTTTACTTACGTGAGAATATATATATATATATATATATATATATATATATATATATATATATATATATATATATATATATATATATATATATATCGAGGATGTAAGGCATGTGTACGTGTAGGAAGCGAGGAAAGTGATTGGTTCTCAGTGAATGTAGGTTTGCGACAGGGGTGTGTGATGTCTCCATGGTTGTTTAATTTGTTAATGGATGGGGTTGTTAGGGAGGTGAACGCAAGAGTTTTGGAAAGAGGGGCAAGTCTGAAATCTGTTGTGGATGAGAGAGCTTGGGAAGTGAGTCAGTTGTTGTTCGCTGATGATACAGCGCTGGTGGCTGATTCATGTGAGAAACTGCAGAAGCTGGTGGCTGAGTTTGGTAAAGTGTGTGAAAGAAGAAAGTTAAGAGTAAATGTGAATAAGAGCAAGGTTATTAGGTACAGTAGGGTTGAGGGTCAAGTCAATTGGGAGGTAAGTTTGAATGGAGAAAACTGGAGGAAGTAAAGTGTTTTAGATATCTGGGAGTGGATCTGGCAGCGGATGGAACCATGGAAGCGGATGTGGATCATAGGGTGGGGGAGGGGGCGAAAATCCTGGGAGCCTTGAAGAATGTGTGGAAGTCGAGAACATTATCTCCGAAAGCAAAAATGGGTATGTTTGAAGGAATAGTGGTTCCAACAATGTTGTATGGTTGCGAGGCGTGGGCTATGGACAGAGTTGTGCGCAGGAGGGTGGATGTGCTGGAAATGAGATGTTTGAGGACAATGTGTGGTGTGAGGTGGTTTGATCGAGTAAGTAACGTAAGGGTAAGAGAGATGTGTGGTAATAAAAAGAGTGTGGTTGAGAGAGCAGAAGAGGGTGTTTTGAAATGGTTTGGTCACATGGAGAGAATGAGTGAGGAAAGATTGACCAAGAGGATATATGTGTCGGAGGTGGAGGGAACGAGGAGAAGTGGGAGACCAAATTGGAGGTGGAAAGATGGAGTGAAAAAGATTTTGAGTGATTGGGGCCTGAACATGCAGGAGGGTGAAAGGCGTGCAAGGAATAGAGTGCATTGGAACGATGTGGTATACCGGGGTCGACGTGCTGTCAATGGATTGAACCAGGGCATGTGAAGCGTCTGGGGTAAACCATGGAAAGTTGTGTGGGGCCTGGATGTGGAAAGGGAGCTGCGGTTTCGGTGCATTATTACATGACAGCTAGAGACTGAGTGTAACGAATGTGGCCTTTGTTGTCTTTTCCTAGCGCTACCTCGCACACATGAGGGGGGAGGGGGTTGTTATTTCATGTGTGGCGAGGTGGCGATGGGAATGAATAAAGGCAGACTATGAATTATGTACATGTGTATATATGTATATGTCTGTGTGTGTATGTATATGGATACGTCGAGATGTATAGGTATGTATATTTGCGTGTGTGGACGTGTATGTATATACATGTGTATGTGGGTGGGTTGGGCCATTCTTTCGTCTGTTTCCTTGAGCTACCTCGCTAACGCGGGAGACAGCGACAAAGCAAAATAGAATAAATAAATAAAATATATATATATATATATATATATATATATATATATATATATATATATATATATATATATATAATATCTGCATTACAGGTTAGGCTATTCCTATCTTATAATACCTTCTTCTTTTTATCGTAAAAGTAATTTTCCAACTTGAAAAGAATCACTTTGTCTTTCAGCTTAAGGTCGGCATAGCAGTGAGGCACAGACTGAATGCCTCACACTCGAACATTTCTTCCCCGTCGAGCAACATGACCCAAAGGGACAGAACGGTCGGGTACCATACATTATCATTATCCACCCCATGCAACGCAGGGCTCCTGAGCATCCATCAAGTCTGAACAAAAATTTAAAACGATGATGATTTCTCTGTGGAGACTCATATACGACTCATCATTTCCACCCTGGACAACTTCAGCTTCACCAAAATTCACTACGAAAACTGAAAAATGTCATTGATACTAAACACGTAATTTCAGTCTTCTTTCACCGCCATATAACATAGTTAATCACCTGACCGACACCCACAGCTGGGGCTCCACTATGTTTGGCTACCAGCTGACGTTACACTAAGACATATTTCCTCACTGTTGACACTGAGGCAGGTGGTAGGGGGTCGCCACAGGTCATGGCAACCGCTGGAGAGACATCAGAGGAAATCCTCAGACACATGAAAAGGAATTTAGTATTTTGGTGGGCCTTCCGGCAGATGCGGCTCTTCTCTGCTGCAACGGGCAAAACAGGAGGGAAACACGCCAGTAACAGCAGGGAAACACGACAGTAACAGCAGGGAAACACGACAGGAACAGCAGGGAAACACGCTAGTAACAGCAGGGAAATACGACAGTAACAGCAGGGAAACACGACAGTAACAGCAGGGAAACACGACAGTAACAGCAGGGAAACACGACAGTAACAGCAGGGAAACAAGACTAACAGCAGGGAAACACGACAGTAACAGCAGGGAAACACGACAGTAACAGCAGGGAAACAAGACTAACAGCAGGAAAACACGCCAGTAACAGCAGGGAAACACGACAGTAACAGCAGGGAAACACGACAGGAACAGCAGGGAAACACGACAGTAACAGCAGGGAAACACGACAGTAACAGCAAGGAAACACGACAGGAACAGCAGGGAAACACGACAGTAACAGCAGGGAAACAAGACTAACAGCAGGAAAACACGACAGTAACAGCAGAGAAACACGACAGTAACAGCAGGGAAACACGACAGGAACAGCAGGGAAACACGCCAGTAACAGCAGGGAAACACGACAGTAACAGCAGGGAAACACGACAGTAACAGCAGGGAAACAAGACTAACAGCAGGGAAACACGACAGTAACAGCAGGGAAACACGACAGTAACAGCAGGGAAACACGACAGTGACAGCAGGGAAACATGACAGTAACAAAAGGGAAACACGACAGTAACAGCAGGGAAACACGACAGTAACAGCAGGGAAACACGACAGTAACAGCAGGGAAACACGACAGTAACAGAAGGGAAACACGACAGTAACAGCAGGGAAACACGCCAGTAACAGCAGGGAAACACGACAGTAACAGCAGGGAAACACGACAGTAACAGCAGGGAAACACGCCAGTAACAGCAGGGAAACACGACAGTAACAGCAGGGAAACACGACAGTAACAGCAGGGAACAGAGCAGTAGCATCGGGAAAAATACAGCAGAAGCAGCAGAGAACACACGTGCAGTAGCAGCAGAAAACACAACAGGAAACACAGCAGAAGACACAGCAGTACCAGTAGGGAACATCTACGTAGCAGCAGAGACACAGCAGTAGCAGCAAGAAACAGCAGTAACCAAGGAAACACAGCGGTAGGAGCACTCATAGCAGAAACACAACTTCAGTGCCAGAAAACACTAAAGTAGCAGCAAGTAGCACAGCAGTAGCAGCAGGGAACACAGCAGTCCCATCAAGGAACACAGCAGAAGCAGCAGAAAACACCACAGTGGGAAAAAAGCAGTAGTGGCAGGGAACGTAATAACAGCAGCAGGAAACACAGCAGTAGCAACAGAGAGCACAGGGGTAGAAGCAGGAAACTCATCACAAGCAATAAGAACACATCAGTAACAGCAGGAAACACAGCAGAAGCAACAGAGAGAGCACAGCAGTAGAGAGGAAAAACAGCAGTAGAGGACACAGCAGTAAGAGCAAGGAACACCGGCAGCAGAAAGACCAGCACACACATTCTGCTGTGTTTTGGGTTTAAAATTCCCTGACGCTACTCCTTCCTAGATACACAAGCGAGACCAGGTCGAGGGCACAAACCACGTCGTCCTTCCGCTTCGACCATAAACATTGTTTATTCTCTTATCATCTCGTCGGGAACATGATAATACGTACGGAAAGAACAAATGTTATGTTCCTTTGTTCATCTAGTCAAGCTGGCTTAACCTTCGCTTCATTCAAAGAATTGTGTTAATCTAAGTTTCCGTGATAGAATTAGATCACTTGGGAACAGTCGGATATTGAGGCACTACAAAAATGCTCTCTCTCTCTCTCTCTCTCTCTCTCTCTCTCTCTCTCTCTCTCTCTCTCTCTCTCATGCACACACACACACACACACACACACACACACACCTCTTCATGCCAGGTACCTGTCTTATCTCTCCTGCCTCACCCTAAAATGAGCTGCTTACTTTTTCAGTCCACACATATCCAATCCCTTCCAACCTACACAATTAACACTGGACAACGCCTGACCCTCACACGACGCGTTCTTCAAAAGACTTTAATTTCCTGCGGTGAGCGCTACGCACTAAGCGCTAGTCGCACCTTCTGGCAAGACCTCGTCGTCAGTAAGTACCTGTCGTAACTGGGTTCGTGAGTGAGTGAGTACACCGTCCTCTCTTCTGCTCTCTCCTCTAAAGTAGCGTCGACTTCCTCACTAACCTCTACTCACATTTGTTTCCACTCTTCTATCTCACGTTATCAATTACTGCTGATCGTATCTTCTAGACGGCGACTAAGCACTTAAGACTTGGCAAGCATGTGTACCTTCGTCGGTCACGACATTACAACTCCACCATTTACCTATCTATTTGGGTCTTTTAACGGAGTTTACGGGGTCAGAGGTCAAAGAAACAAGAAATGTATATCTAAGCTACTGTTATTCCCTACAGTTTCGAATCAACGGCGATATTTTATCTCAGCCATTTCAGCTATTTCAACAAATCTAGACAAATCAAATGGCACTGAGAACACAGCATGTTTTTGGCCACTTTAGCTAAAATTCCTGAAATATGGTACAAAAACATCTTTTTACTCACCATACACCACGCGTGTGTCAAATTTATTATCTGATCATTTTTGGCTTTTCTTGAAGGGTCACACGTTACCAAAAACATAACAATTTTGCATGTTTTGGACCGTTACTTCCTCAGATTTCACCCAATGTCCACAAAATCTAGAGTTCAAAGGTTATCAAAAGTCACATTTTTTTTTTTACAAATCCATTTTTTCAACCAATGATGATGAAAGTCAGCTCAAAAACATATTTCAATGAGCCCCATACAAAGGTTAAATAAAGTTTGAGGTTCGGGCGTGTTTGGCATTCCACAGAGGTCAAATGCGTATTCATAGTTTTTTAAAACCATTTTCATTTCAAGCAATAATGCTGAAACTTGGCCCAGAGATTCCTACCACTAAATCACACACACTTAGTAACAATCATATCCTCTAAGTGACCAAGATAAGTCTTAACAGAAAAAAATATCTAACTAATGTAATGAAGGAAGAAAAATATATCTTGAATTCGCTTTCGAATGTTTCGCTTTTTATTTTACGTGTACATTCTTTCACAATCAGTATTACGTACGTGCCACATGATTTATCTAACAAGTCTAGGCAATTAAATCGAGAAAAATACACTTTTAATATAAAAAGCAAATCACGGATCGTATGATACATGACTATCTATCAATGCCAAACTTGTTAACCTTGTCATTGCGACACTCTGCAGGAGGCATTACCATAAAACCTTAGCTCATCTTAAGCGAAACAATGATGAAATTCGTCAATTATTTACACATATCGTAGAATTTACTGTTCAGTCAAGCTTTAAAGTCGAGCGCACACCCTCCCATACCCCCGCCACAGATAGTGGTTCCACCTGTCGGTAAGAAGCCAAACCAATGTCAACCAGAACCAGATTTTCCAATCACATATCAATGATGACGTAAGTAATATGTGGATTTTAAACGTGTGGAACATGTCATTACTGAACCTCGCGCACCACCTCATCTTTCCAGAAGTAATGTTTTATAGAGCTACATGAAAAACACGGTGAATGATTTGTAATCATTAGTTCGTAGGTCTTTGATTAGCAACAGGAATGGGTACTCAGTTATGCATAACAAGTATTGCAATATTCAGTGCTCGCAAAAAAAAAGAAAAAACAAAAACATTATCCGCCCCCATATATTTTCAAATCCGATACATAGTTACGGTTTACTGTGGGTGAAATATTGTACATTTGGTAGCTGAGGCTAGTGTTTCGATTGGTGTGAGCATCAACAACCCACCTCATTGTACCTCAGACTATCTTTAGAAAAGGATATTCTTTCTTTTCCCCTCCTGACTGTCACTTCATTTTGGGAGTTTTACTTCTGGGCGTTGAATTTCTATCACTTTTGCTTCAAGTTGGTTGGCTATTCCTTCTCTAAGGAGGAGAAAGCATGAATTCTCGCCTGGGAGGAAAACGATATGGGTACAGCTGAGATTTCTAGGAGCACAGGGCACTCTCAGAACACGCGATCTGGTGACTGATTACCAGGGTTTGCGGCCTCCCTGACAAAGTCATCCCACCACCAAAACATATCCCAGGTTGCCAAGGGATGATTCCTTAATATAAAGATAACCTCCTAACAAGAGAAGAACTGAAGTGACCCAGTTTTTCAGCCACCGAACTCAAGAAAAGATATCCAAAACTTCTAAGTAACGTCACGCAAAGAATCCTTCAACATCGCCTGCAAAAGGACATTCACATGCCCTCCCGCAAGACAGATGACAAACCCCTGCTTACGAAGGAAATGAAATGTAAGCGACTCGCATTTGCAAAGACATACACAGACTGGAGTGAGCAACAGTGGAGTTAAGTGATGTTTTCCAATGAAAGGCTCTTCAAGGGAGTGCAGGCGAGGCAGGGGAGGGTGAGGAGGCCAAAAGATGCAAACCGGTATGACTCGTTTCACAGTGGAATTGGTAAAACACCGAGATAATGTGACGATCTGGGGTTGCTTTGGTGAAGGGTTGCATTCCTTTCCTAAAACCACCACAATGCATGGAGAACAGTATATCAAAGTGCCAGAGGGGCATCTGCTACCTTTTTATGAGGTTCATGAGTGTGATCCCTTTATGCAGAATAGTGCTCCCCTGCCATAAATCTAGAAAGGTAATGAAATGCTTACCAGAGAAAAATAATCCCTGTTGGCGTGGCCCGGAAACTCCCCACAAAACTTAACCTAATCGAGAACTGATGGAACCAGATGAAAGTTAACCTTGCTTCCCGCAATACTTCGTCAGTGCCTCGTTTTATTATGAACCCAGAACATGAACCTAGAATACTTCAGGGACCCTGCCAATTCCATGCTCAGATGTCTGCATACGGTAATCAAGGCTAAAGGAGAATTGACAGTACTGAATTGTAAGCGCGACAGCATTTGAAAATCATATAGCGGGCGGACAAATTTTTTTGTGGACACTATCCAATAATGATGCAGCACTGTGACAACTTTTTAAGTTTACTCTCGAAAACAATTTAAAAAAAATGCCTATAATAGTTATATAATGAACGAAAACATTTCACATGTTTATAACGATAACCAAAATCACAAAACATAAGGAGTTAATTTTCTGTATCGGTTGAATGTGGAGGGTTAAGGTCGTAAACATATGGGAGCAAGAACTGTCATATATTAGTTGGCCCGCCTTTACTGAGGATGTGTGGAGGGAGGAGTAAGAAGGAAGCGGAGCTTTAGGTGGAGGAGAATGAAAGAGCTGACTTCCTGCTAGTACATCTTTAAGTAATAAGAAGTTGCATGTGTTGACTATCATTTCTCATGTCCCACATGCAACATGTAACAAACAGCCGCATATCACACTCCCGTCCTTAACTTTCAGTACATTCCTAACTCACCTCCATAACCACGATTCATGGAACTTTAAGCTGTGTATTCTTCATATATATATGAATAGGATAGGGGAGAAAGAATACTTCCCACGTATTCCCTGCGTGTCGTAGAAGGCGACTAAAAGGGAAGGGAGCGGGGGGCTGGAAATCCTCCCCTCTCGTTTTTTTTTTTTTTTTTTTTTTTTTTTTTTTTTTTTTTTTTTTTTTCAAAGGAAGGAACAGAGAAGGGGGCCGGGTGAGGATGTTTCCTCAGAGGCCCAGTCCTCTGTTCTTAACGCTACCTCGCTGATGCGGGAAATGGCGAATAGTATGAAAGAAAGATATATATATATATATATATATATATATATATATATATATATATATATATATATAATCCCTGGGGATAGGGGAGGAAGAATACTTCTCACGTAGTCCTGAGTGTCGTACAAGACGACTAAAAGAGGAGGGGACGGAGGGCTGGAAATCCTCCCCTCCCGTTTTCAGTTTTCCAAAGGGGGGAACGGAGAAGGGGATAGGCGACGATGTTTCCTCTGAGGCTTAGGCCTCTGTTCTTGGTGCTAACTCGTTAGCGCGGGAAGTGGCGAATGTGTATACAAAAAAAAAAAATTCTACATATATATATATATATTTTTTTTTTTTTTTTTTTTTTTATACTTTGTCGCTGTCTCCCGCGTTTGCGGGGTAGCGCAAGGAAACAGAAGAAAGAAATGGCCCAACCCACCCCCATACACATGTATATACATACGTCCACACACGCAAATATACATACCTACACAGCTTTCCATGGTTTACCCCAGACGCTTCACATGCCTTGATTCAATCCACTGACAGCACGTCAGCCCCGGTATACCACATCGCTCCAATTCACTCTGTTCCTTGCCCTCCTTTCACCCTCCTGCATGTTCAGGCCCCGATCACACAAAATCTTTTTCACTCCATCTTTCCACCTCCAATTTGGTCTCCCTCTTCTCCTTGTTCCCTCCACCTCCGACACATATATCTTCTTGGTCAATCTTTCCTCACTCATCCTCTCCATGTGCCCAAACCACTTCAAAACACCCTCTTCTGCTCTCTCAACCACGCTCTTTTTATTTCCACACATCTCTCTTACCCTTACGTTACTCACTCGATCAAACCACCTCACACCACACATTGTCCTCAAACATCTCATTTCCAGCACATCCATCCTCCTGCGCACAACTCTATCCATAGCCCACGCCTCGCAACCATACAACATTGTTGGAACCACTATTCCTTCAAACATACCCATTTTTGCTTTCCGAGATAATGTTCTCGACTTCCACACATTCTTCAAGGCCCCCAGAATTTTCGCCCCCTCCCCCACCCTATGATCCACTTCCGCTTCCATGGTTCCATCCGCTGCCAGATCCACTCCCAGATATCTAAAACACTTCAATTCCTCCAGTTTTTCTCCAATCAAACTCACCTCCCAATATATATATATATATATATATATATATATATATATATATATATATATATATATATATATATATATATCCCTGGGGATAGGGGAGCAAGAATACTTCCCACGTATTCCCTGCGTGTCGTAGAAGGCGACTAAAAGGGGAGGGAGCGGGGGGCTGGAAATCCTCCCCTCTCGTTTTTTTTTTAATTTTCCAAAAGAAGGAACAGAGAATTGGGCCAGGTAATGGTAGTCCCTCAAAGGCTCAGTCCTCTGTTCTTAACGCTACCTCGCTAATGTGGGAAATGGCGAATAGTTTGAAAAAAAAAAAAAAAATATATATATATATATATATATATATATTCTTAGAGAAGTGTGTGTGCCTGTATGTGTAATATGCCAAGGTATTTTGAACCATATCTGAACACAATTATATAATTACTACTAATAATGTAGAACTTATTCAGTCAGGAAAACTACGTCATACTAAAAATTACTGTCCATCATTTCTGGCTTAATTGCTAGTCAGAAGTCGAAAGCCACACAGTACATCAGTCAAGATACAAGAGCGGGCAGAACTGCCGTAAGACAAGGGCCCCTGCCAGACACAGACCCCCGCCAGTCTGATAACAATGATCTTCATTAGAACCATTCAGGCAAAACCCTTTCATCAGCGACTGAAAAAAGACTTCCCAAAGTCTCTAATTGCCTTAAAATCATACTGTAAATGAAAAGAAATAATGGCGGAACAAATGTCAAGAAAAATCATTAAGCCAGCGCTAGATGCAGGATATATGGAGATATTTGGAGGGTATGCTATCATGCTACCTCCCTCCCGGGCTGGAGTGGACAGTCCAGCAGGACGTGGTTGACTGACGAATGTAGGAGCACATCGGCGGAACCCGAGGATCCGTTGCTCGTCACCTCCCCTTATTTTCCAGACCTTCTCTGGATCCCCGCCCTCCTGAAACCCTTCAACAACGACACTTCTCAAATTTTTTGACTCCTAAGAACCGGTCTTTCCAGCCATCAAGCAAGAAAGATTTTTTAAAGGTTTATCTCCAGCCATCTGGACCTAGAACTACAACATATACCCCTCATCCCACAGCAGGATACATCAGATGGCAATAATATATATATATATATATATATATATATATATATATATATATATATATATATATATATATATATATATATATTTTCTTTTTTTTGCTTTGTCGCTGTCTCCCGCGTTTGCGAGGTAGCGCAAGGAAACAGACGAAAGAAATGGCCCAACCCACCCCCATACACATGTATATACATACGTCCACACACGCAAAATATACATACTTACACAGCTTTCCATGGTTTACCCCAGACGCTTCACATGCCCCGATTCAATCCACTGACAGCACGTCAACCCCGGTATACCACATCGCTCCAATTCACTCTATTCCTTGCCCTCCTTTCACCCTCCTGCATGTTCAGGCCCCGATCACACAAAATCTTTTTCACTCCATTTTTCCACCTCCAATTTGGTCTCCCTCTTCTCCTCGTTCCCTCCACCTCCGACACATATATCCTCTTGGTCAATCTTTCCTCACTCATTCTCTCCATGTGCCCAAACCATTTCAAAACACCCTCTTCTGCTCTCTCAACCACGCTCTTTTTATTTCCACACATCTCTCTTACCCTTACGTTACTCACTCGATCAAACCACCTCACACCACATATTGTCCTCAAACATCTCATTTCCAGCACATCCATCCTCCTGCGCACAACTCTATCCATAGCCCACGCCTCGCAACCATACAACACTGTTGGAACCACTATTCCTTCAAACATACCCATTTTTGCTTTCCGAGATAATGTTCTCGACTTCCACACATTCTTCAAGGCCCCCAGAATTTTCGCCCCCTCCCCCACCCTATGATCCACTTCCGCTTCCATGGTTCCATCCGCTGCCAGATCCACTCCCAGATATCTAAAACACTTCACTTCCTCCAGTTTTTCTCCATTCAAACTCACCTCCCAATTGACTTGACCCTCAACCCTACTGTACCTAATAACCTTGCTCTTATTCACATTTACTCTTAACTTTCTTCTTCCACACACTTTACCAAACTCAGTCACCAGCTTCTGCAGTTTCTCACATGAATCAGCCACCAGCGCCGTATCATCAGCGAACAACAACTGACTCACTTCCCAAGCTCTCTCATCCACAACAGACTTCATACTTGCCCCTCTTTCCAAAACTCTTGCATTCACCTCCCTAACAACCCCATCCATAAACAAATTAAACAACCATGGAGACATCACACACCCCTGCCGCAAACCTACATTCACTGAGAACCAATCACTTTCCTCTCTTCCTACACGTACACATGCCTTACATCCTCGATAAAAACTTTTCACTGCTTCTAAGAACTTGCCTCCCACACCATATATTCTTAATACCTTCCACAGAGCATCTCTATCAACTCTATCATATGCCTTCTCCAGATCCATAAATGCTACATACAAATCCATTTGCTTTTCTAAGTATTTCTCACATACATTCTTCAAAGCAAACACCTGATCCACACATCCTCTATATATATATATATATATATATATATATATATATATATATATATATATATATATATATATATACACGAAGAACTAAATAGAAATTTCAGCCTTTTTTGACGAACCTGAAAATACATGAAGTCTCTCCATAATGGCAACCGAACCATCTGTTCCAAGAAGCCTATCACGGTTCCCAGTTTTTAATAAGGAATCTCTCCTGCACAAAGGGTATTTAACGTTGTAATTCGGCGTGTACTTAGCGTGTAACAAAAGGGTACTTACGGTGCAGCCCTAAAGACTGAGTTCCATACAATTAAGGGAAGAGAATGGGACCTCCTTTACTCTCCCCCTGAGATACAATGGTTAGCGAAGATGGCATAGGCTGCTCTTTGTGGATGACGTCAAGAATGGACGTGTTGAGCGCGTGGAGGGATGGAGTTGAGGAGTATGGGTCAGGGAGGGAGGGAGAGGGAGCTATATCGGGAGTGTAGGGGAGAAATCAGTGTAGCGGAAGTGGGAAAGAGAAGGATGGGTGGCGGTGAGTGGTTGGGCTGAGAAGGAACGTGGCAAGAAGAGCGCAAGACATGAGGTGAATGCTAGGATAGAAGAGTGAGGAGAGTGTGGAAACAAGCGAGGTTTGTGTGTGGGTACAACCGTCACAGTCAGACGGTGTACTGACAGTAAACACAAAGTATTATTTTCATTTTTTCCCCATTTCTTCTATATTTCTCATGACCTCTGTGTGTTTGCACTGAAGTCTGGGCCTCGATGAAAAATCCCATCAGTCACTAGAGTCTTGGGCATCGAGTCATTCCTGTAAATAACATTAACATCCCTCACCCGACTGATGTTCCTGAAGTTCTAATTACATTCCTTCTTCTTCTCCGTCAGTGTTTTGTTTTTATTTAGACGGCAGGTGTTTCTGTACCATCAGCCGTTCCTCCCGGAATGAACAGGTGTTGTTCGTGAACATTTCTATTTTTCTTTTCAATTATCAGGTGTTCTCTCTGGATTCTCAAGCGTTCTTTAGCCTTTCTAGTTTTGTTCTTGTTCCATTCGGTGTCCCCTCAGGATCATTCGATGTTCCCTCTGGATTATTCGGTTCTGTTTCAATTATTGTGTGTCCTTCATGGACTATTCTCTGTTCTTCCTGAATTACTTATTGTTCTTCCCGAAGTATTCAATATTCCTTCTGCATTATTCTCAACTCTTAATGAATACTCAGTGTTCTTCCCTGATTATTCGAAGGATATCTCTTAAATATTCCATATTCCTGATCGTTTTGAATTATTTGTTTTTCTAGAAGCATCAGGATTACTGAGATTTTTTAGGATGTTCCCCTGAAGCATTTGCTACTCTTAATAGAATACATTCCTGGGTTTCAGTTGACTGGAGAGAGAGAGAGAGAGAGAGAGAGAGAGAGAGAGAGAGAGAGAGAGAGAGAGAGAGAGAGAGAGAGAGAGAGAGAGAGACAGACAGACAGAGACAGAGACAGACAGACAGACAGACAGACAGACAGACAGACAGACAGATAGACAGACAGACAGCCACCAGAGACACTAGAGAGACACATAGATACAGATCTCTCTCTCTCTCTCTCTCTCTCTCTCTCTCTCTCTCTCTCTCTCTCTCTCTCTCTCTCTCTCTCTCGCCAGGGACAGAGGAACACACTGATCCTTGAAAAAAAAGATAAGGAAGAGAATGAGTGACCCATGAAGAGACAGGGGAAAGGGAGATACCCCAAGGAGAAAGAGGACGTGGCCCTCGGAGTTATTGGTGGAGTGAGTGAGCGGCTCGTAGAAAAGGGATAGTGAGTGACTAAGACAAGATCAAAGGGACCCCTGCTGAGAAAAAGGAATAATAGTGCTCCCTGAAGAGAGTATTAATGATAATGATAATAATAATAATGACACTCAATTATCTTGGTTTGTTTGTATACCTATTCAATATATTTTCATTATCATTTTATCAACCTATCATTATAGACCTAACGTACCTCTATATTAGTTGTTTTCTCACAAAAGATCATTCAGAATATACCTTTGTAGCCTACTTAACACAGGGTCTATAAAGGTACCTTAATCTGTGAAGGTTGAAGAAAATTGTACACTAAAGGTAGGGTGTATGATGGTATTCCCACATCCTAAAAGGGTCTTAGAAAGATGGCATAACAGATTCCAATCCAAAAAGGATGCAAGAAAGGTTTCACAATGTACTAAAAAGGTTGTATACGTGTTAAAAGGTGTATGAAAGTTTCACAGTATCTTATAAAAAGGTTGTATGCATATTTCACAGTATCCTGAAAAAAAAAAAAAGTGTGTGAAGGTTTCATATCCTAAAAATGTACGAGTTTCACGATATCCTGAAAAAAAGTTTATGAAGGTTTCACAATATCCTAAAAAGTTTGTATGCATATTTTACTATATCATAAAGCTTTACAGGTAAGGTAGGTTGTGAACATTTCACAACGGTACAAGAAACTTCCCGGGATTCTATAGAATTACGTTCCCACAACGTAATTTCAGAACGTTAACTCGTCCAGACAACAACACTGTGGCAACGTAATAAGTGATATTGTTAAACCTACTACCTAAGATGCTAGACAGTATACTGCGTATGAATTTCGGCCATGCATAGTGATAACAAATGTAAGAATGTGAGCAATCCACTAAGATATCGTGGTAATCATTTACATTTGGGCTGCAGAAATTCTAATTCACCAATATAGACCAAGATCATTATCTGCAGATTACTTATTGCGAACACAAACATCTATCTCAACGGCAGCGAGCACTCTGAAGAGTATTGCTAGGTTAGGCTGTCGCTCGGTGGGGTCAGCTGAGGTTTGTCAGACGAGCAATGCGTTCCTTTTGTAAAACAACAGATGAATATGAAAAGAGACAATCCCGACCTAAAAAGTCTTACCTAACCTAAGGTAATCTAATATCATCAACGGACATCACTCTAAGTCGAATAGTTTTAATGTGCAATATCCATGTATGTGGTTTTCGTAAACACTGACAAAATCGAAGCATCCCTAAAGTAAATCTAATGAAGACCTTGAATGTCTTAATGGATGCATGCTTGAAAGCACTCATGAATTCATTCAAACACAACTGTAATATCATTCAAATACAACTGTAATACAGAGTTTCAGATCATACACTGGATTGAAAGGGAACTAAGAGTTACCCATTGCATCATACAACAGCGTTTTTGGTCATACGATGTTGACATAGAAAACTAAAATATCGTATGATAAACTATATAAAGCCACACACACACACACACACACACACACACACATACAATCCTAAAATGTTTTCTAACGATCCATGACGAATATACAATGATAACAATGAAGGTACAATCAGAGTGATACATGAAGCAGTCAAAAATGCACTTCTCAAAGACGTTACAGAACTAATGACTGGGGATTCCAATTATAAGGAAAAGAGAACGGGGAACTTGCATTCTCAGGGTGACAGACGTCATATAGACACTCGATTTTAGAGAATAAGTAGATAGATTCCAGTGCCAACATGTCTGTGAACACACTAGGATGAGAGGGACTGATACACCATCATTATTAACTCTAAATCTTCACATATACTAGGATGGATGTTGGTAATCTCATATACGCTACACCAGGTGTAAAAAAAATTATCATATAATGACTAACTATTTGTTAAATCATTAAGTTGAAAAAGAAGAGATGAGATAGGACCAAAGGAGAAGTAATCGTGGAAACCACATGGATTGAGATATGGAGTTCAAGTAGCCAGGAGCCAGAAGAAGGAACCTGGGTACCTTTAACCTCATATACAGAGGGAATGTTGACACGAGACGGATGAGTGGCTCAACAGAAGATGCCAAAAGGCAAAGGAGCTTCGAGAAATACAGCGGTGAAAATATAGGCGATACTCCAGCCAGCTAGCATCTGCAAGGTATGAAAATACAAGGAAGATTATAGCAGGATAAGAAAGGTGAAACGAAGTAGCTACGAAAAGAATCGTGAGGACAAGGCAGGAGATTTTCCAAAAGTTTACTACAAACTTATCAAGAGTAAATTGGCAGTTAAATCAGGGTAAGGGAATCACAGGAGGGAAATGTACGGGTTGCACAGTATAAGCCGAAGCAACGCGGAACAGTCCGGAAAAAAGGAAAACATAAAGATCTTTTTTCACCGTTATCATTATAACAGCTGTTAATCTGTTCTAGCAAAAAGAAAAAAGAAAAAACTTTCCTAGTAATAAAAGATCTCGGAACACCAGGTTCTAAAGGTCTCAGCTCACACAAAATGACAAACATTACTTCGGAAAATGTGATCTATTTAAAGCTATCGTAAATGCCCTTAGATACCAAACATAAAACACTGTTCCGATTTCTAAGTAGCATAACCGACAAATTACCCCGGAACGTTCAGCATGTGCGTGTACATATTCGCCAAGATTAAGCTTGGTAGAGACTTTTGTCAATAACGGGCACATAATTGGCACAGGGCAGCCAGTGGGCGTGAAACTGTAGTGCACTGGGCTCTTGTGTGGATGTGAGCTGTGTAATATGTGATGAATTGCTTCATCCTAAATGAATTCAGTTCATGAATACGAACACCAGGTTGCGATGGCTTCAGCTCACTCAAAGGAATACAGCATACTAATATTACTCAGGGACCGTATACCTGTATCTACTGTGTGTATACATATATACACACACAGACATATACATATATACACATGTACATAATTCATACTGTCTGCCTTTATTCATTCCCATCGCCACCTCGCCACACATGTAATAACAACCCCCTTCCCCTTCATGTGTGCGAGGTAGCGCTAGGAAAAGACAACAAAGGCCACATTCGTTCACACTCAGTCTCTAGCTGTCATGTAATAAAGCACCGAAACCACAGCTCCCTTTCCACATCCAGGCCCCACACAACTTTCCATGGTTTACCCCAGACACTTCACATGCCCTGGTTCAATCCATTGACAGCACGTCGGCCCCAGTATACCACATCGTTCCAACTTACTCTATTCCTTGCACGCCTTTCACCCTCCTGCATGTTCAGGCCCCGACGTGCTGAGGAAAGATAGATAGACAAATACAGATAGATAGAAGCTTATATATTCTAGATTTCATTGATACTCGAACTGATTGACAGACGCGGTCCAGGGTAACCGCAGCGCAGGTAGCGCTACAGGAACTTGAACAAGGCCAGGTGTTCATCCTGACAAATCAAGAGACCGAATGGCCTACGACACACCTAATGAGTGAATTTCCTGTTTACTGGTCGATTACATGCTTCCATTAGTCCACTAATGAAGTCCTTTGTGACGTGTTTCATAAAAAAAGAGGGGCAAGTATGCAGTCTGTTGTGGATGAGAGAGCTTGGGAAGTGAGTCAGTTGTTGTTCGCTGATGATACCGCGCTGGTGGCTGATTCATGTGAGAAACTGTAGAAGCTGGTGACTGCGTTTGGTAAAGTGTGTGAAAGAAGAAAGTTGAGAGTAAATGTGAATAAGAGTAAGGTTATTAGGTACAGTAGGGTTGCGGGTCAAGTCAATTGGGAGGTAAGTTTGAATGGAGAAAAACTGGAGGAAGTGAAGTGTTTTAGATATCTGGGAATGGATTTGGCAGCGGATGGAACCATGGAAGCGGAAGTGAATCATAAGGCGGGAGAGGGGGCGAAAATTCTGGGAGCCTCGAAGAATGTGTGGAAGTCGATAACATTATCTCGGAAAGCAAAAATGGGTATGTTTGAAGGAATAGTGGTTCCAACAATGTTGTATGGTTGCGAGGCGTGGGCTATGGATAGAGTTGTGCGCAGGAGGGTGGATGTGCTGGAAATGAGATGTTTGAGGACAATATTTGGTGTGAGGTGGTTTGACCGAGTAAGTAATAACAGGGTAAGAGAGATGTGTGTTAATAAAAAGAGTGTGGTTGAGAGCAGAAGAGGGTGTTTTGAAATGGTTTGGTCACATGGAGAGAATGATTGAGGAAAGACTGACAAAGAAGATATATGTGTCAGAGGTGGAGGGAACGAGAAGTGGGAGATCAAATTGGAGGTGGAAAGATGGAGTGTAAAAGATTTTGAGTGATCGGGGCCTGAACGTGCAGGAGGGTGAAAGGCGTGCAAGGAATAGAGTGAATTGAAACGATGTGGTACACCGGGGTCGGCGTGCTGTCAACGGATTGAACCAGGGCATGTGAAGCGTCTGGCGTAAACCATGGAAAGTTGTGTGGGGCCTGGATGTGGAAAGGGAGCTGTGGTTTCGGTGCATTGTTACATGACAGCTAGAGACTGAGTGTTACCGAATGGGACCTTTGTTGTCTTTTCCCAGCGCTACCTCGCACACATGAGGGGGGAGGGGGTTGTTATTTCATGTGTGGCGAGGTGGCGATGGAAATGAATAAAGGCAGACAGTATGAATTATGTACATATGTATTTATGTATATGTCTGTGTGTGTATATATATGTATACGTTGAGATGTATAGGTATGTATATTTGCGTGTGTGGACGTTTATGGATATACATGTGTATGTGGGTGGGTTGGGCCATTCTTTCGTCTGTTTCCTTGCGCTACCTCGCTAACGCAGGAGACACCGACAAAGCAAAATAAATAGATAAATAAATGGATGAATATATATATATATATATATATATATATATATATATATATATATATATATATATATATATATATTTTCATACTATTCGCTATTTCCCGCGATAGCGAGGTAGCGTTAAGAACAGAGGACTGGGCCTTTGAGGGAATATCCTCACCTGGCCCTCTTCTCTGTTCCTTCTTTTGGAAAATTAAAAAAAAAAAAAAGAGAGGGGAGGATTTCCAGCCCCCTGCTCCCTTCCCTTTTAGTCACCTTCTACGACACGCAGGGAATACGTGGGAAGTATTCTTTCTCCCCTATCCCCAGGGAATATATATATATATACATATATATATATATATATATATATATATATATATATATATATTTTTTTTTTTTTTTTTTTTTATACTTTGTCGCTGTCTCCCGCGTTTGCGAGGTAGCGCGAGGAAACAGACGAAAGAAATGGCCCAACCCCCATACACACGTACATACACACGTCCACACACGCAAATATACATACCTACACAGCTTTCCATGGTTTACCCCAGACGCTTCACATGCCTTGATTCAATCCACTGACAGCACGTCAACCCCTGTATACCACATCGCTCCAATTCACTCTATTCCTTGCCCTCCTTTCACCCTCCTGCATGTTCAGGCCCCGATCACACAAAATCTTTTTCACTCCATCTTTCCACCTCCAATTTGGTCTCCCTCTTCTCCTCGTTCCCTCCACCTCCGACACATATATCCTCTTGGTCAATCTTTCCTCACTCATTCTCTCCATGTGCCCAAACCATTTCAAAACACCCTCTTCTGCTCTCTCAACCACGCTCTTTTTATTTCCACACATCTCTCTTACCCTTACGTTACTTACTCGATCAAACCACCTCACACCACACATTGTCCTCAAACATCTCATTTCCAGCACATCCATCCTCCTACGCACAACTCTATCCATAGCCCACGCCTCGCAACCATACAACATTGTTGGAACCACTATTCCTTCAAACATACCCATTTTTGCTTTCCGAGATAATGTTCTCGACTTCCACACATTTTTCAAGGCTCCCAAAATTTTCGCCCCCTCCCCCACCCTATGATCCACTTCCGCTTCCATGGTTCCATCCGCTGACAGATCCACTCCCAGATATCTAAAACACTTCACTTCCTCCAGTTTTTCTCCATTCAAACTCACCTCCCAATTGACTTGACCCTCAACCCTACTGTACCTAATAACCTTGCTCTTATTCACATTTACTCTTAACTTTCTTCTTCCACACACTTTACCAAACTCAGTCACCAGCTTCTGCAGTTTCTCACATGAATCAGCCACCAGCGCTGTATCATCAGCGAACAACAACTGACTCACTTCCCAAGCTCTCTCAACCCCAACAGACTTCATACTTGCCCCTCTTTCCAGGACTCTTGCATTTACCTCCCTAACAACCCCATCCATAAATAGCTTTTCAGCTATTCGCCATTTCCCGCGTTAGCGAGGTAGCGTTAAGAATAGAGGACTGGGCCTTTGTGGAATATCCTCACCTGGCCCCACTCTGTTCCTTCTTTCGGAAAATTAAAAAAAAAAAAAAACGAGAGGGGAGGATTTCCAGCCCCCCGCTCCCTCCCCTTTTAGTCGCCTTCTACGACACGCAGACACGCAGGGAATACGTGGGAAGTATTCTTAATCCCCTATCCCCAGGGATAATATATATATATATATATATATATATATATATATATATATATATATATATATATATATATATATATATATGCGGGTAGACAGGGAGACAGGAACAGATCAATTAAGTGGAATGTGTAATCGTAATATATGCAGCAACTACGCCATGGCGATTAAATATTACAACATTGCCTTACATAGGCAACTAAAGTTTTGTCTCTTACGAAATACAGTGTCGAAACTAGCTAAGAGTTTTACCCTCATATTTCATATATAGTATTACTTAATATGAACATTATATTGCAAAAGGATTTACCTTCTGTAGATACGATTTCTAATTACCTGCAATCGTGAGCTGTCTACAAAATATAAACTAATCGAATACTAAAGACAACCTGATTTGTCCTGATTTTCGAAATTCTAGCCAATTACACTATAAACATGAAACTGAGAATAACAAAGGCACTGAAAGCTTATCAGGAGAAACCCACCATTGATACATGTAAGCCTGTTTGCAAACTGCTATGCTTTTTAAGTAAACCGACGCCCCAGTTTAATTCTCTTGATATTTCATAACACTACATGTTTATTAGTATAATCTTTGATATTCTTGATATTATCTTACTGTTTTGCTTAAGTGAAGTACCGACTGGCTTCTTGACCTGTACAATAACCGTTTCAACCATTCTCCTGTGATCAAACTATGGTTCAATTCAATATATTAAACTGAAATATCTCCTTATCATATCACAAACACCGGGTGTGTACAGGATAAGGACTGGAACAAGTAACAATACAGTCAAAAGATCTGGAGATAACCTTCAGTGTTCCTAGTCTTTCAGCGGTTAATGATATCCTGTCGACATAGTGTGACAATGCATCGAAAAAGTTGTTACTTGGTCATCGTTAAAGTACGGTGGTGGAAAGGGCAACACAGGTTACCTCGACATCTATGACTGCTTCCCCTACACTCTCGAAGACTTCATTGTCTCATTGCCCATCATCATCATCATAATAGCGGAAAGAACCTTAAGATACTCTTCAGCTCCTCAATGCTCCAGGAACAATGTGTGTGACTAGATTCTACGTAAAAGCAAATGGTCCAGCGTTGAAAGCAAGGTAGTGACGTCACACGAACCTGAACGTCGCCCACTATCATTCAATAATGATAGGCAAAACTAAACTTGTCGTCAGCAGGCAAGTTTGATAATCCTACCAATCATAAGATGGAGGTACCCCCTGTAGATGTTTATTTTAAGTGATGAGAGTTGTCCCTCCTGTATTGTTTCAGACTAGTGACGTTATACATGATGATGGCATTACGGACGTCACTGATAAAGATAAATGTTCAGTAAAGAGGAAGAAAATGTTAAATGCTCATTATTCTGTTAGCAAGCAACTTGGTTCTTTGAGTCATGGATGCCAATTAGCTTCAAAAATGTAAATGGCAGCGGGAAACGCAAGTTCGGCTTACGACCAAGGGAGAGCAGAACGAGAAATGCCACTGCGATTCCTGCCAATGCAGAGAGTATACATGACACAGTCTACTGTAAGTACATGACGGTCTAACCAAATGAGATAATCGTGATCACTTAAGACGTTGGCATAATCTGTAATGAAAGCTGTCAACAACTGATAATGCTGGTATGGCTTGACAACTTGTACATGCCCTGCGTGTTGGTAGCGTTATGTTTGAAAGTGTTCTAACTCGGTTAACAAAACTAAGTTTCTCTTATAAACGCTGATGTACAAATAAATATGGTTTCCAATCACATACTATCATACAAATGGATATACAAAATACTCAAATGAAACAAGCTTCGTTTCCCACTTCGAGATGAACTTTGTTGCCCTAAGCAAAGCTCTCTAGAAATTTAAATTAGCTTATTCATTCATCTAGCGATGAAGCGAAAAACATCTTTATGACCGATGAATCAAATTAGTAGTGGAATATGTGTGATTTTCTTCTGCAATGGGAGTGTAGCGTGCGGAGAATAAGATGCCTCTTTTCACGGTAGTAAGTCGATAGTAGGGAGGGCTATGAAAATTAGGAAAAATGTAAGGTTAATTTAAGGAAACGTGGTAGAGGTCATGAAGAAATAAACATCAGAATCAATAAAAGCCTCCCCTGACCTCGCTTAGGGGTCTAAACTTTACTTAATTTTCAGCATTAAAGTTAAATATACCAGCGTCCCGCCTCAGTGTAGAAGACCATTTGCTCTATGTCAACAGTGCCTGTGCTCAGGTCTTACATTGGATACAATACAAACAACACTACACATACGTTTTAGAATTTTCACGCCACCTGTGGTTAAGGTTCCAAACAAATTACAACCATTAACTATGTAATGCTGAATAATTTGTTACTCGTAATGGATTTTGATAAAATTCTAAGCTATGTTACAAATTTGATATACTGAAAGTCACCAGCCTTTCGCATAGGAATATCAACATTGCCCAGCCATATGTGTGCTGTGACACATAATGGCCGAATAGTAGTCGACAATTACCTACTCGGTGAAACAATATGGCCAAACAGCACTCGACATACCATCTATAATAAGTTTGAACATCATTGCCAAACACTCAACATGTCACCTATAATCAATCGAAACATCATTGCCAAACAGCACTCGACATATCACCTACTAGGTGAAACATTATGGTCAAACAGCACTCAACATATTGCCCATAATTAGATGAAACATGAAGACCAAGCAACACTAGGCATATCACCTATAATGAGAAACATGATGCCTAAACAAGTAACATATCACCTAAAATCAATCGAAACATAATGAAGATGCAGCACTCGAGATATCACTTAAAATTTGTTGAAACATGATGACCAAGTAATACATGACATTTCACCTAAAATTAGTTGACACATGATAACCAAACAAACATATTACCTAAAATCAGTTGAAACATAAACATACAACACTCCATAGCTCCTAAAATTCGTTGAAACATGACCATACATTAACTATATCAACTATAATAATTGAAACATGATGGCTAAACAACACATTTTGGTCACATAACATTAGACATATAACGTATAATCAGTTGAAATATGTTGGCCAAATAACACTTAACATATAGCCATAATAAAATAAAACATAATAGCTAAATAACACGATGAATATCACTTACAATTCGTTGAAACGTGATGACCAAACAACACTCGCAATAAATTTTCTTTGATCATTTGAAATAGGATGGATGGCCAAAGAAAGTTGATAAATGATCATGGGCGCCTACAGAAATATTTTCAAGTGGGATCAAAACATATATGTTGAATACAGGCGATCAACTTTACATTAACTCAATGGTCCCTAAAAATGTTATGTGTACTTAAAAACAAATTTTTAGCTTTGATACAAGCTACTAAAGATGTTTAGTTTGACTGCAATGTTAAGCATTCAACTGTAAATCTTAAGGGGTAGGCGATGCCCCTTTCTATGGGCGCCCATGTGAAGAAAAATAATCTTACCTTCCACCAGCCGACCGGTGTATTACCGTGGACGCCATCATCCACGAGTGCGAGACTCGAAGGAAATATAACACTAAAAATATTTCCAGGAAATCACATTTTACTCAGATTTATTCACAATTCCAAAGTTGTATTGCACTGAAGCCGCCTTATATATATATATATATATATATATATATATATATATATATATATATATATATATATATATATATATATTGCAGTTTCACATTTTTCACTAATCGCCTAAATCATTAAGTAGTTAGTTTTCCCATGTCCGAATCACGAGTCATGAAATACTGCAATGATATGCAATCAATTAACCATCGACCAACACAAGAGTGAATGTTAGTCAAAATCAGCCCTTTCCTAACCCAGTCAAGTTTACATGATTTTCGTGCCAGGAAAATAACGATGTTTCATTAAATGCTAATCCTAATTTTTCCAATGTGTTAATCGATTTGTTGAAAATGAATCACTTACACCACAATTTTACCGTTATATAAAGACACACGTAAGTTACGACGTATCACGGAGGAACTCACTTTTACACTCAGCGGTTAACATTAGCGTCTGCGTTGTCTTCCGATTCATTTCACGAGTGTCTTATCACATGTCACACGCAACCTATGGCCTTCCTCATCTTGCTTCACGCACGGCTTGAGGAAGACTGTCAATGAACACCTCCCTGACGGGGAGTTGTGCGAGGCCACCTAACAAAACAAGCAGTTTGACTATCGAATCTGGAGTTTCATTGGTCACGTTGGCTGGTAAAAAAAAAAAAAAGAATGCTTTCTGATGTAATAACAAGAGTAATTGGTAATAATGTTCCTAAGAGTACATCATATGGCTAGTGAATTTTGATTGATATATAAAGATAAATTTGCCAACCCAACATAGTCGTAAACACTTGAAAAGTAGTGGGCGGGGCAACCGTCACGGGTATGTTTTAGCCCCACTTGCGGCCGGTGTACCAATAAGATTTTTTTTCCTCTTTTTGTTACGCTGGCTTAAACGGCACGGGCAACTGAGGCCATAATGAATGCCATCCCATTAACGCTCTATTGCGCTCCTTATTGTCAGGTGTATTGTCATGCTGCTTCCATCTCTGACATGACACTTCAGTTTGACGTGTCCAGATCACTTGTGTCAATCATGCCACATCAGTCTCAGACATGACAAAACGGCACAACGTGTCTCGTTCTCTTGTGCTAGGTGTAATGTTACGCTAAATCTGCCTCTGACATGACATGAAACACGGGCGCGGCGTATCACGGTCATCTATGTCAGTCGTCATACATGGCACGCAACGTCGGTGTACAGCAATTTACTCATGCATCCTTCGCCACGCAACACACACCAGCATTGTTAGTCGATACTGCCAGCTGTCCAGTAATAGTTCTGATGCTATGCTCTGCGCTGCTCTTATGCTCAGGGGCAAGACATCAATAATATAGACAAGCAGTGCTGCTGCCAAGCAGAGATTTTCATGTAATACACAGCCACACTAACTAATGCAGACGCGTCTTATGAAATCAGCTCACGTTGCTGTCAGAGTTGCCAAAATTTTGGAATGGTCAAGGACAGTTAGAAAGCGGGGATACACTAAATGCCAGCGTTAGATAATATTGCCAAAGTATCTTGTAGATATTTATGGTGGTGAAAGTACTGATGACAGAAATAAAGAAAATATTTATGGATACATACGAATTTCAATATGGAATAAAGTTTGTGATAATGACTAAATAGCATACATTCATGTTTTTCAGTTTACATATATGACGCTGTTTGCTATATACACCGTACAAAGCTTGTGATCTATTTCTAGGTCTAACGTTTCCAAGAAAACAGTGTCTCTTTTATATATATACCATTAATAATACTGTAATAAATCTTAACCACTCAACGCCCTGGTATAAGCTAGGGGTGTCTGCGCGTTTTACATACATACATAGGACCAAAAACATGGCACACATATACATGGTGGTAAGAAGACGGGGCTACACGAGTGTAAAACTCTCTCCTCGTAAAATACAAATAATCACATCCGAGCCAAACGTCGACTCATCCCAACGGATCTACATACCCATCACAGCCACGTAAGTTAACGGAAGTTCCTTTAGGATTCAATTTCCTTAATATGTAAAATACATGATCTTGAATCAAGATATGAAGATGATTAGTGTCTTACCTGTTACAGGCGTATGGTGAAGGATATTCGGTATTGTGGTGTGGGACGTTGCGCCCAGAGGCGGCGTTAACTCAGCGGCTCGAAGTAGTGCAACCATGGACAAGGAGGAAAGTGTTTTGCCCACTTAAGTCCCGGTGTGTTCTAGATTTCTCCAAAGAAGGCAGTGTGACGTATAAAAGGTAACTAAGATACTAATATATTTTCAGTTGGTCATAGCGATCTATGTTATTTCATAATTTCTTGACTGTGTGTAAATGGTGAAACATTGAAGGCTAGGCTAAAACATCAACAAATAATTCTCACAGCCATGAAATTTAAGAAATCAAATGTGTTTGGGTTAAAGCGATGTCTGACATTTTCTTAACGACTTTTAAGTGTCAGTTTCCATTAAAGGAAACTTATATTCAAATTGATTTATGATAGATGTAGCTCCTTCACGCTTATGTAGTAATAATACATTTACGACAACAGCGTGAAAGTAAGTAGTTGTTATGGTCGAGAATGACGCACAAGGCATCAGATGTTGATATAGGCGTTTATATTCAGATGAATGTTCAGCCGTACAAATACATCAGTAATAGAATAGACACATGAATATACGTTCCTTTCCCATGTTAATAGCATTACATTTTTTTTACGTATAATCATCTCTTCAGTAGAGGAGCATTAGTTATGTATAATCCTCTCTTTTTTTTTTTTTTTATTAATGTCATTCTTTTCGAAATACTCCTGAAGTCCAGACGAGTGCAAGGAAACCACGAAAACAGTCGTTATGCCAGGAATTCTGTATCGGTTGGCAGACTTAACACAAGGGCCTGGAGTTCTGCACGATAAGAATTATAATGAAACAAGATGAATTTTAGTATATAGTGATTACTTTCTTTACAAAAACTAAATATTTCTCTAGACATATATTCACACGGAAAAGCATTAATATGTACAAGGAATATACATCAGATTAGCTCACTGGTACATAGAGGATACATAATCCGAATACATACGCTAAACATCACGCTTTACATAACGTAGTAGACGAAATCGCTGACACAATGCAGATGATTCTTAACCAGTTTTGTTTCATTTGTTATCAAAAGTATAACTTTTTTCACAAGTAGGTATATAGTATATGTAGGTAGGTATGTAATGCATGAGGTAGGTATTGACAAGACAATACACACGTAATGCTGGGTCTGTCCACATGTACTCATGGAAGATTTCACAATTACCATTGCTACAGTTGAATTAAGTATACATATTTACAATACTGGTGATTCACTTGAGATGTATAATGTTGCCCACTTGACATAAGAAATGTTTATAGCATTTTGACGTATAAGGAAATTAAGATGTTTTGCTCTTGGGTGGAATGTTTGTCTCGAGAGTTGTGTGTGTGTGTGTGTGTGTGTGTGTGTGTGTGTGTGTGTGATTGCTATTAATTTGGGATGCACTTAAAGTTCTCATGAATGGGAAAGTCTAAGCATAGAATGTTTAATGCCCTACATAAGGTAGTATTCGTCCCAGATGCTAGTGTATGACTATGAAACCCACATGTATGTAGGTTAAGAGAGATGAAACATAACAGCAGCAGAGATGGATAATTTACATAGTATAGTTAACAGTTAGTAGGATAGAAAGAATGAAAACACATGATGATTATGTGGCATAAAGGCCCATGGATGGATTTTTTTTTTATTTTAGGGGAGGGTGTGGATGGTGTGGAACATGAGTGAATCAGGAACAGATATATGTAGTAGCATAGTAGAGAGGTAGACCACGCATGAGATGAGCAGATGTAATAAGAGAACTGACTAAGATTTGGGATATGTCTGATGATGTAGGAACGGTTGGGTATCAGATATAATGGACACATTTTGCGTCTATAGGTAGTTTGAATGAAGGCTTTGGCCTCAAGTGACTGATTTGATCAAATTAGTGTGTAAAGTGGAAATGTGATAAGAACTTTTATAAAGTATGGAAGTCCATGTTTCACCCTAACACACGGGGTGTAGGTTGAACATCTATTTATACGCGATGATGGCGAGGCTGTATGTATCTGAAATATCCTATAAAACTGAGAATTGAGGAATTGTGTGTTGCAAGACAAGGAAAGAGAGAGAGAGAGAGAGAGAGAGAGAGAGAGAGAGAGAGAGAGAGAGAGAGAGAGAGAGAGAGAGAGGGAGAAATTTCACACTCGTGTCTCTTCTTAACCTTGCCTTATGAGAACTATTTCTTAACCTTATGTGTACACATATCCGCACCCCATATTATGCCAGGTACCCATTCATTCATCGACCATCTCCAATGGGAACGACATACAGCAGTGTTAGCTGTGAGCCGGTTGTCCTGTCTGGGATTTGACCCAGGGCCCGTTACTCTGGTGGGTCACACACCTGACCCCTACACTGTCTATTGCAATTACCTGTTTCTGCTTAAGGGGAAGGGAGTTTAACACTCGTGGGACCCCCATATCTTAGCAGTCATGCAACCCCTTAAGTGTGTGTGTGTGTGTGTGTGTGTGTGTGTGTGTGTGTGTGTGTGTGTGTGTGTGTTTGAAAAAATCGTAATCATAATCATCATAATTATCATTATATTAATCAATATTAGAATTATGATTTTTATTATTATTGTTATTTTACTCATTATCATTATCATTATTGTTCATTATTATTATTATTGTCATTATTATTATTATAATTATTATTATTATTATTATTATTATTATTATTATTATTATTATTATTGTCATCATTATTATTGTTATTCATTATTATTATTATTATTATTATTATTATTATTATTATTATTATTATTATTATTAATATCATTATTATTATTATTGGTAATACAGCTATACTCAAACTAGTCAGAGTTAAGGCAACATTATTTTCTACCAACTGCTTTCACTAGCTGCAGTCTGCCTGCTACCAGCTGTAATCTACTACCACAAACACCAGCTGTAGTCTACCACCACACATCTAAGGGTGGTTGACTAGAGGGAGGGTTACAATTAGTCGTACATTATGTCGTGAATCGACGAAGTGTGGCGTAAGGCCCCGCGGCGCCTCAGACGTCTAGGCTGCTGCTCGTGAAGTTGAGAGGCACCCTGGGAATGGTGATGAGGAGGTCCTCGTCGGGGAGACCCCGGTTAACAGGCTTAGGAAGGACGATGGGCCGAGGGCCACCGGAGTGACCGGGTTGGGCCAGGGATGTTCCTTGTCTGGTCCACTGCAGAGGTTCCTGTAAGGGCAAAAAGTTTGATATGGATGTGTGCTAGGGGGTGACCAGATTGGCATACGACCTAGTGACTAGCTGATATATATATATATATATATATATATATATATATATATATATATATATATATATATATATATATATATATATATATATACATATATATATATATTTATTTATTCATTTATTTATTTATCATACTTTGTCGCTGTCTCCCGCGTTAGCGAGGTAGCGCAAGGAAACAGACGAAGGAATGGCCCAACCCACCCACAAACACATGTATATACATACACGTCCACACACGAAAATATACATACCTATAAATCTCAACGTATACATATATATACACACACACACACACAGACATATACATATATACACATGTAAATAATTCATACTGTCTACCCTTATTCATTCCCGTCGCCACCCCGCCATACATGAAATAACAACCCTCTCCCCCCGCATGTGCGCGAGGTAGCGCTAGGAAAAGACAACAAAGGCCACATTCGTTCACACTCAGTCTCTAGCTGTCATGTAATGATGCACCGAAACCACAGCTCCCTTTCCACATCCAGGCCCCACACAACTTTCCATGGTTTACCCCAGACGCTTCACATACCCTGGTTCAGTCCATTGACAGCACGTCGACCCCAGTATACCACATCGTTCCAATTCACTCTATCCCTTGCCCGCCTTTCACCCTCCTGCATGTTCAGGCCCCGATCACTCAAAATCTTTTTCACTCCATCTTTCCACCTCCAATTTGGTCTCCCACTTCTCCTCGCTCCCTCCACCTCTGACACAGCTAGTGAAGATATATTTCATAAAGGTATATTTCATAAAGAAGAAATCACCTACACTGCTGCTGTCTTTAACATATATTCGTCCTGATTTAGTATCGCCATCAGACGTTCCTAATGAATAATTTCTATCATTCGCGTGCCAAAAAATAAATCAATCCAGGTGAAGTGCTTCCTCCACCAAGCTTCCCTTAGACTTCTGTCCGTGACGGGAACTTTTGAACGTAAAATAAACGAATGAGCGACACTTGAAACATAGGCTTAACGACGCTTACCTCCCGTGACGGTAAACGCTGGGCTAAACGCGAATCGGACTCCCTGCCGTGGTAGGAGTGTCTGGCGGGCGTCGTGTGGGATTGGGGCAGGACCCTCTGTGACCTGTAGTCTACGTCGTACCATCTTGCCGACGTCGTCCTGTAGGGAGGCCAATTTCGCAGGTGTGGGTAGCGGACCGTCGGGGGCCTTTGCCTATCCTGGTCGCCCTGTGGACGGCGCAGACGTTCGGGAAGGCTCTCGTGCCAGTCTCGCTCCCGTTCATACTGTAGTTCTGGGCTCACGTCCTGCTCGACCCCCACGTCCTCCTGAATGATATTGTTACACGTGGAGAGGAAGAGGTAATGATCAACTTTTATATTTTGTGTGTTGTTCCATGAAAAAAATAGACAAAAACAATAAACTTCCCCTCATATTAGTTAATTAATTGTGTACTTATGTATATTATTTTCATATTATAGGATTTACTCACACACACACTCACACACACACACACACACACACACACACACACACACACACACACACACACACACACACACACACATATATATATATATATATATATATATATATATATATATATATATATATATATATATATATATATATATATATATCATCATCATCATCAGAGAATTATCTTGAACACATGCATAAGGACCATGTGGGAAAGCTTGTTTATTTATTGGTTATATCTTGAAACTTGAGTGGTATTAACGACCCTGAGTCACAGTTGATAATAGGCTTAAAGCCCAGATAACCGACCATCTACCAAAGCATGAGCGGATCAGTCCCATCCTCACTAGTGTATAAGACTTGAGCTTGGTGGCTGGACGAGCCAGGACGTCGATAGTTACCTGTGAGGCGGAGAACAGCCTGGGCAACCTCATGCCTTCTTGTGCTCTCAGTCTGGGGAGCCAGAAAGATATAATGATGAAGTGACTGTAAAAGTATAATCATAAGATTTACTTAAAAAAGGAAAACAATGGCATAACTGTTTAATGTAGAGCGGCAGTATTTACTTAGCAACATATTGATTACTTAGCAACATATAGATTATTTCCTCACCTCATCCATACACCAACATACAGATCATTTCCTCACCTCATCCATACAGCAACATACAGATCATTTCCTCACCTCACCCATACTAGCTTACCCAATAAGTTAGCTTCATTTTCGACGTCCTCGACAGGTCAGCCTAAGTAATGCGATATATTACTATGCTTCCTACTAGATGAGACACACGCATCAAATATCTTAGGATTGTCTGCAGCTGAAGAACTAGACATACGAATTAAGTCAATTACTGGTGTGCTCAAGCAGGCATCGTACTGGTGATTTTCCTGCTCTGGTGGAATCATGTGTGCTATAACCCTCTGGACTAATTGACCTAAGATTGTCGTTGCTCTGTGGTCTCCTGTATAGGAACTACCAATAACTCTAACAAAGTAGCCTTAACTGCTTATCAGGAACTATCAAAAAGGAAAAAACCAGAGGTAATTACATTAAACCTTTCATTTTGCCTAATGTCTATAGACCTTCAGGAAATGATTTTTTTTCCCTAAGTTAACCTTCCCGTCAAAGTAAGGAGGCATTATGAACAAACGAACGCCATCATCACTTCCACACATCCAGCCTCCACTTGTCATGTATCAGACATCGAAATCAGGACCCACTACCACAGCTTAGCATCAAAGGCTACTCAAAGTCTAACTTATCCGCTTCATTTGCCCTGTTTCTGACCAATGAAGGTATGTCCTCCTCCTCCTCCTCCTCCTCCTCCTCCTCCTCCTCCTCCTCCTCCTCTTCCTCCTCCTCCTCCTCCTCTTCCTCCTCCTCCTCTTTCCCCCGCCCCATTTACCATATCGATCAAACTCTCTATCCAGTGTACGCCTCTCAACCTCCTGTATGTTCAGACTCCACTTCATAAAGCTCTTTTCATTTCATCTTTCCATCAATGTCTCAGCCTACCCTTCCCTCTTGCTCCCTTCTCCTCTGAGTCACCTTTTCTAGGACCCTCTGGTTGACTTTCTCAGTGTTACTTAGCACACCACTACACCTCTGTCTGATACTGTCATTCCTTAACTATCGGTCCGTCTCACGTCACATATCGTTCTCAAACATTCCAACACATGCTTTCTCTTCCCTTCTTTTGCGTTCAGGGCCCAGGATTCACAACCATACAGCACTGTAAGACTGTCGAGTCTTCTGTACCTCTAAACGTATTTATCCTGCACCTTTCTAACATTAACCACTCCCTCCAAACGTTCCTTAATGCACCCAGGACCTTGGCCTCTTCTTCCATTCCATGACTCGCTTCAGCCCCCATTAGCTGCCACGTCCATTCCCATGTACCTACTGCACTCCACGTCCCCCCAGGTCCTCTCCATTCACACTCACACTTAAACCCTCCTGCCTCATCTCCATCCACCCCCGCTGCACCTCATCATCTGACAAATGTTCGCATTAACTCTCGGCTTCGTACTTTCACACACTTTCGCAATCTCACACAGCCTCCGGAGATTCTCCTCGGGGTCTGCAACCAGAACTGTGTCATCTGCAGACAGCAACCGATCCACTCCCAAGCCTCCCTGCCCCCACCCACCTCCGCCTACACCTACCATACTATAGACTCACTTCTCTATCCAAGACCCCTTACCACACACCCTCGACGCAGTCCCACCATCACCTCCCTTGCTGCTCGCACACACGCATTACTTTCGCGGTAAAAACTCCTGATTAGAATTAGCAGCTTTCCGTCTCTACCATATATTCGTGGCACTTTTAACAATCACTTTCAACCCAGTTATACACTTTTTCCAGATCCACAAATGCACAAATTTCTCAAAGTATTTTTCTCACAAGTTTTTCAGAGGAAAGGCCTCGTCCACATACTCTCATCCACTCCTGCAGCCACATTGCTTCTCCCCACTCAGAAGTTGGCATGTCAACAGCCCTTCAGTCATCATCATCCCACACACCTTCAGGTACATTCTACAAACTTACACCTCTGCATTTAGAACTACCTGTATTTGCATACACGAGACTAATACAAGTGTGATATCTAGTCAGGGCACAACTTACTTCAGTCTCTATTCAACGGCCGCATTGACCAAGGCAGGACTCACCTCTCTCTCATGTAGAAGATGGTAAAAACCAGAACAAAGGCGATGACCACGACGCCAACCAGCACCCCGATCACAACTGGACCACAGCAAGACAAGTGTTAGTTACATGATCACTCAGTATGGTTCCCCGAGGGAAACACGCATTGCTGCTAGGTAGAGCTCGATATATAACATGCTCAGTACAACTGTTGCATTTTCATATCAACACGTCCAAAATTATTTATTCAAGAAAATGGCTAGACTACAGATGTCAGTTATGTATATTTCATGACGCAATGGTTCTTGTCTCTTCCTGTGATATATTTCGAACTTATTCCTAAATAATTATCTTGTGGCAAGTAGGCACATTAGATTCACATTCCAACACAGATAAAGCACAAGTTGACTTACTTCTCATGTCTGCGCTACATTTGTTGTTCTTGAAGTACCAGGCGGAGCACCTGCAAGTGACAGGATAAGACAGGTTAACAGAGAGCGAGGGATACAGCGTTGTATGTGAACTCAAAGAGCGTCGTCAGTTCCACTTGACATGGGTTACGTCGGGTTAAGAAGATGAAAAAGGTTCGTCTCTTTTAAACACCTTAAGCACGAAGATACAATCCTGTGACTCGATGGTACGATCCTTGAGCATGACGGTACGATCCTTGACCACGACGCTACAATCGTAAGACACGAATGGTACGATCCTTGAGCATGACGGTACGATCCTTGACCACGACGCTACAATCGTAAGGCACGAACGGTACGATCCTTGAGCATGAGGGTACGATCCTTGACCACGACGCTACAATCCTAAGGCGCGAACGGTACGATCCTTGAGCATGACGGTACGATCCTTGACCACGACGCTACAATCGTAGGACACGAACGGTACGACCCTTGAGCACGACGGTATGAGCCACAGCTGTGACATCAAACCATCTGAGTATTATATGACTTGGCCTTTGTACCTGACCATGACGGTAGTCAGGTCATAACTCTCAAGGACCGCACCGTGGTATTCAAAGGCCATGAAGTCGTCACTCACGTGTGACTCCTTCCCGCTCAAGTGGGTAAGTTAAAACCACGCAAATTTTACTGACAAGTATATATACACACATTACCATGTGTTGAAGTCAGTAGTATGTTGAATGGATTTGGGGAAAAAACAGATGCAGTGGTAATGTTTCTGACCGTGATGCATCTAAGGGCCGTCCGAGGTCATGAGCAAAGTTCGAATCCTGGATGCGGTTAACGGCCCACTGCCAATCTAGCTGTTCGTCCTCTCTCAGGGGTTTGGCTATAGGAATCAGTCCGCCAATACAGTTTTAGAGATCGTTTTGTGGAGGAGACTGGCACCTGCAGAGATCCACACACACACACACACACACACACACACACACACACACACACACACACTGATCTTGACACTAAAATTCTCTGGAATGAGATGACGAAGGAGATGAATAATTTTTGTACATTCTTCTATACCTGTTTTTATGAAACATGGGAAAGCCATGCCTCTGTCTCTATGACAAGATTATTTGATGGAGGACAGTAATATTATCTTAATCTCTCTACTTGTAACGACGGAGAGAGGATAGTAAAGCAGAAGGCTGAATATAACACCTCCATCTCAACACCCACAACGGTGGAAAGAGAGAGGACAGTAAAGCCGATGGCTGAGTATATCATAGGAGGTATGACGGAGATGGTGCGAGTATACTCACGTGCAGTAGAGTTCATACGTGTCGTCTGTACGGTGGCAGGTGCCGCTGTTGTAGCAGAAGTCCTCCTCACACGCACCTACGGACAGGAGCGACGCTGATCAACACTAACCAAAGGATTTATGGGATAAGAGACGAACCAGGAGGATATCAGATAACCAGCAGAGGTAATGTTAAGGATTTCTTCCCCTGTTAAAGACAACTGAAGGTCATGACCTGGTTGTCTTTGACTAGCAGGCCTCTTGGTCCAAACCTCAACCTTCTTACTGTTTTTGTCTTGTTGTGGGCAAAGTACTAATACGTGTCGACTTTGATTTCCCGACGGTAACCAATATACAGTACAAGATGTAGTCATTACTAACTGGATTTCAGTTGTAGGGATGTAAATGATTATTCTTCTTCAGTATCTTAAAATCCACTTCTTCAGTCATATGATTAGAGATATATGAATAAGCAATTCTGGTATTAGATCTTTTCTATCTAATGGATATAAGCCGTTAATGACCTTTATTGTCGATGCGACAGATGATTTCAAATGATTAGTCAGTCTGTACTTGACAATATTGATGAGCATGACTTCTGCAAACAACTCTCTCTCTCTCTCTCTCTCTCTCTCTCTCTCTCTCTCTCTCTCTCTCTCTCTCTCTCTCTCTCTCTCTCGTTCGCATACAAACATAGTATGACATTCCGTTTAAGCCAAGTGAAAAATGAAACCTCGATTGGGTGCGATCAGGTGATTTTTCTCGTCAAAGTCAAGATGTCTCCCCAAAGTACACAGTCACACGAGAGTCGTTATCGTCCCCTCCCATGTTCGTCCCGTGGGTGTCATCAGATAGGCTTGCGTTTTGATAGTGTCATGATGGTGTTGGTCAGGAGTTTACGTACGGCCACACGTGCATGTCCCTGCAAACTGAATCTGAAGATCTTTTTGTCCACAGTTTACGATGGTATTCTTAAAAGACCGAAGAGGGTCCATTGCACGTGTGCCGTGAGCGAAGGATTGCATGGGTCCATTGCTCACAGAATGACCCTTTTTTGTGATTCTAAGATACAGTGATTGAGTCTGTATTGACTAGAATGGTATGATGGTCGGTTTCTGACGTGAGCAGAGTCCACCAATGCATACCACACGCCCTCCCCAAGTATGAGACACACTGTCAAACCACACCCGCTGCTGCCCGTGAGAGGGCTGGGAGAAGCTGGACGTCAGAATCTCTGGATGGACACTCACGGACGCACAGCGATCCTTCGCGACCCGGTGCGGAGACATCGTCGAACTCCGGGTAGCAGCTGCAGACTCCGTGCAGCACATCGTCCGCGTCCACGTTCTCCGTGCAGTTGGCGTTTGTGCTGCATATCACATCAATGCCACACAGCATCGGAAGGGGCCCTGCGGGAAGGGTTATGCAAGTTGGCAATTACTGCTGAACTTTGTATTGTGATGTTAGGAAAGAAGGAAGGAGAGAGGATGAAAGGCGAGGTATGAAAGTGAGGAAGGAAAACACATCTGCACAGATTTCATAGGAATATTAGCATGTGGTAGGATGTGACCGTTTGAGGACTTTATATATATATATATATATATATATATATATATATATATATATATATATATATATATATATATATATATATATATATATATATATATTTTTTTTTTTTTTTTTTTTTTTTTTTTTTTATACTTTGTCGCTGTCTCCCGCGTCTGCGAGGTAGCGCAAGGAAACAGACGAAAGAAATGGCCCCACCCCCCCCCCCCCCATACACATGTACATACACATGTCCACACACGTGTATACATACCTACACAGCTTTCCATGGTCCACCCCAGACGCCTCACATGCCTTGATTCACTCCACTGACAGCACGTCAACCCCTGTATACCACATCGCTCCAATTCACTCTATTCCTTGCCCTCCTTACATCCTCCTGCATGTTCAGGCCCCGATCACACAAAATCTTTTTCACTCCATCTTTCCACCTCCAATTTGGTCTCCCTCTTCTCCTCGTTCCCTCCACCTCCGACACATATATCCTCTTGGTCAATCTTTCCTCACTCATTCTCTCCATGTGCCCAAACCATTTCAAAACACCCTCTTCTGCTCTCTCAACCACGCTCTTTTTATTTCCACACATCTCTCTTACCCTTACGTTACTCACTCGATCAAACCACTTCACACCACACATTGTCCTCAAACATCTCATTTCCAGCACATCCATCCTCCTGCGCACAACTCTATCCATAGCCCACGCCTCGCAACCATACAACATTGTTGGAACCACTATTCCTTCAAACATACCCATTTTTGCTTTCCGAGATAATGTTCTCGACTTCCACACATTCTTCAAGGCTCCCAGAATTTTCGTCCCCTCCCCCACCCTATGATCCACTTCCGCTTCCATGGTTCCATCCGCTGCCAGATCCACTCCCAGATATCTAAAACCCTTCACTTCCTCCAGTTTTTCTCCATTCAAACTCACCTCCCAATTGACTTGACCCTCAACCCTACTGTACCTAATAACCTTGCTCTTATTCACATTTACTCTTAACTTTCTTCTTCCACACACTTTACCAAACTCAGTCACCAGCTTCTGCAGTTTCTCACATGAATCAGCCACCAGCGCTGTATCATCAGCGAACAACAACTGACTCACTTCCCAAGCTCTCTCATCCCCAACAGACTTCATACTTGCCCCTCTTTCCAAGACTCTTGCATTTACCTCCCTAACAACCCCATCCATAAACAAATTAAACAACCATGGAGACATCACACACCCCTGCCGCAAACCTACATTCACTGAGAACCAATCACTTTCCTCTCTTCCTACACGTACACATGCCTTACATTCTCGATAAAAACTTTTCACTGCTTCTAACAACTTGCCTCCCACACCATATATTCTTAATACCTTCCACAGAGCATCTCTATCAACTCTATCATATGCCTTCTCCAGATCCATAAATGCTACATACAAATCCATTTGCTTTTCTAAGTATTTCTCACATACATTCTTCAAAGCAAACACCTGATCCACACATCCTCTACCACTTCTGAAACCACACTGCTCTTCCCCAATCTGATGCTCTGTACATGCCTTCACCCTCTCAATCAATACCCTCCCATATAATTTACCAGGAATACTCAACAAACTTATACCTCTGTAATTTGAGCACTCACTCTTATCCCCTTTGCCTTTGTACAATGGCACTATGCACGCATTCCGCCAATCCTCAGGCACCTCATCATGAGTCATACATACATTAAATAACCTTACCAACCAGTCAACAATACAGTCACCCCCTTTTTTAATAAATTCCACTGCAATACCATCCAAACCTGCTGCCTTGCCGGCTTTCATCTTCCGCAAAGCTTTCACTACCTCTTCTCTGTTTACCAAATCATTTTCCCTAACCCTCTCACTTTGCACACCACCTCGACCAAAACACCCTATATCTGCCACTCTATCATCAAACACATTCAACAGACCTTCAAAATACTCACTCCATCTCCTTCTCACATCACCACGTGATACTTGTTATCACCTCCCCATTTGCGCCCTTCACTGAAGTTCCCATTTGCTCCCTTGTCTTACGCACTTTATTTACCTCCTTCCAGAACATCTTTTTATTCTCCCTAAAATTTAATGATACTCTCTCACCCCAACTCTCATTTGCCCTTTTTTTCACCTCTTGCACCTATATATATATATATATATATATATATATATATATATATATATATATATATATATATATATATATATATATATATATATATATATATATATATATATTTATATATATATATATATATATATATATATATATATATATATATATATATATATATATATATATATATATATATATATATATTCAAACTATTCGCCATTTCCCGCGTTAGCGAGGTAGCTTTAAGCACAGAGGACTGGCCCTTTGAGGGAATATCCTCACCTGGCCCCCTTCTCTGTTCCTTCTTTTGGAAAATTAAAAAACAAAAAACGAGAGGGGAGGGTTTCCAGCCCCACGCTCCCTCCCCTTTTAGTCGACTTCTACGACACGCAGGGAATACGTGGGAAGTATTCTTTCTCCCCTATCCCCAGGGATAATATATATATATATATATATATATATATATATATATATATATATATATATATATATATATATATATATATATATATATATATGGCTGATTCATGTGAGAAACTGCAGAAGCTGGTGACTGAGTTTCGTAAAGTGTGTGAAAGAAGAAAGTTAAGAGTAAATGTGAATAAGAGTAAGGTAATTAGGTACAGTAGGGTTGAGGGTCAAGTCAATTGGGAGGTAAGTTTGAATGGAGAAAAACTGGAGGAAGTAAAGTGTTTTAGATATCTGGGAGTGGATCTGGCAGCGGATGGAACCATGGAAGCGGAAGTGGATCATAGGGTGGGGGAGGGGGCGAAAATCCTGGGAGCCTTGAAGAATGTGTGGAAGTCGAGAACATTTTCTCGGAAAGCAAAAATGGGTATGTTTGAAGGAATAGTGGTTCCAACAATGTTGTATGGTTGCGAGGCGTGGGCTATGGATAGAGTGGTGCGCAGGAGGATGGATGTGCTGGAAATGAGATGTTTGAGGACAATGTATGGTGTGAGGTGGTTTGATCGAGTAAGTAACGTAAGGGTAAGAGAGATGTGTGGAAATAAAAAGAGCGTGGTTGAGAGAGCAGAAGAGGGTGTTTTGAAATGGTTTGGTCACATGGAGAGAATGAGTGAGGAAAGATTGACCAAGATGATATATGTGTCGGAGGTGGAGGGAACGAGGAGAAGTGGGAGACCAAATTGGAGGTGGAAAGATGGAGTGAAAAAGATTTTGTGTGATCGGGGCCTGAACATGCAGGAGGGTGAAAGGAGGGCAAGGAATAGAGTGAATTGGATCGATGTGGTATACCGGGGTTGACGTGCTGTCAGTGTATTGAATCAAGGCATGTGAAGCGTCTGGGGTAAACCATGGAAAGCTGTGTAGGTATGTATATTTGCGTGTGTGGACGTATGTATATACATGTGTATGGGGGTGGGTTGGGCCATTTCTTTCGTCTGTTTCCTTGCGCTACCTCGCAAACGCGGGAGACAGCGACAAAGCAAAAAAAAAAAAAAAAATATATATATATATATATATATATATATATATATATATATATATATATATATATATATATATATATATATATATATATATATATATATACCTCCCTAGGGAGGTAAATGCAAGAGTTTTTTAAAGAGGGGCAAGTATGAAGTCTGTTGGGGATGAGAGAGCTTGGGAAGTGAGTCAGTTGTTGTTCGCTGATGATACAGCTCTGGTGGCTGATTCATGTGAGAAACTGCAGAAGCTGGTGACTGAGTTTGGTAAAGTGTGTGAAAGAAGAAAGTTAAGAGTAAATGTGAATAAGAGCAAGGTTATTAGGTACAGTAGGGTTGAGGGTCAAGTCAATTGAGAGGTAAGTTTGAATGTAGCAAAACTGGAGGAAGTAAAGTGTTTTAGATATCTGGGAGTGGATCTGGCAGCGGATGGATACATGGAAGCGGAAGTGGATCATAGGGTGGGGGAGGGGGCGAAAATCCTGGGAGCCTTGAAGATGTGTGGAAGTCGAGAACATTATCTCGGAAAGCAAAAATGTGTATGTTTGAAGGAATAGTCGTTCCAACAATGTTGTATGGTTGCGATGCGTAGGCTATGGATAGAGTTGTGCGCAGAAGGATGGATGTGCTGGAAATGAGATGTTTGAGGACAGTGTGTGGTGTGAGTGTGGTTTGATCGAGTAAGTAACGTAAGGGTAAGAGAGATGTGTGGAAATAAAAAGAGCGTGTTGAGAGAGCAGAAGAGGGTGTTTTGAAATGGTTTGGGCACATGGAGAGAATGAGTGAGGAAAGATTGACCAAGAGGATATATGTGTCGGAGGTTCATGTTCAGGCCCCGATCACACAAAATCTTTTTCACTCCATCTTTCCACCTCCAATTTGGTCTCCCTCTTCTCCTCGTTCCCTCCACCTCCGACACATATATCCTCTTGGTCAATCTTTCCTCACTCATTCTCTCCATGTGCCCAAACCATTTCAAAACACCCTCTTTGCTCTC